>NC_137462.1:27979417-28279939 GCF_964235325.1 Thermobia domestica | reverse complement strand
GAACACTGAATGCAAAGTTGTCCCCATGTAACTTCGTTACTGGAATCCAGCTTGCGGAATGCTTGCACACGTTTTCCAATCAAGTTGGATGCAAGCTTGGCCGACTGGCAATTCAAGCTTAGAGCAAGCAATTTCCAAATTGTTTCTGCTACTAGAGTATTCATTACCCTTCCTCTCTGAAGAAATATACTTTTCCTGAGAAATTTCTATTTTCATCTTGGGATATTTTCAATTTGCACTGCATCTCTTATTAAAGCTTTCCACATAGAAGTTTTGGTTCATAAGGATCACAAGTTAAAATCTTAACCATTAATATAGAAAAATGTTAACAATTTGGGTTTCAGAGTAATATTAAATTAATCCATTAGAATTTAATAGATTTATTACACATATGTATTGTGTATATTGTATGTATTATGTATTTTCCTCTACTCCATCGTCTTAGTTAAAATTTATTATTATTATTATTATTATTATTATTATTATTATTATTATTATTAATGATAATTAGAATATCATATGCTATTTTTATTCTGTCTACTATGGCGCTACGCTTTGTATTTGCAAATGCAATATATTAACAGTTTAATTTAATTTTTTGATATTATTTTTGTAGATTAATATTTATTGTTTATTTGTCTGAGGACTTAAATACATTAATTTTCTTCTATCTTTCAGGTTTTTACTTTAGTGAAAGATGTTTTGAAATGAAAATTTCCACTGAAGACTCATTCATACGAGAAGGGTTGAAATATGTTTTGATGATACACTGACAAATATTTCTTAGTTTAAAAAAGTTTTTCTCTGTACTTGAGAATATTTTTCAAATCCAAAAAGAGAGATTGCTTCCTTGCCCATGTTAGAAACAAGCACATTAACATGTACTAATGATTCTAAAAGAAATAAAACTGTCAACGATATTCCTGTATAAAACTCTGGTAATATTTGTACTTTGTACAAACAGTACTTACGAAAGTCAGTTGTTGAAGTTTACAAATGACGATTGTTATCAAGCTGAGACGATATCCACTTTGGTAACTCTATTTCACAGATATTTACATGATCAGTATACTCTACTTATTTGTTCTGAGAGAAACGATATTAGTTACTACCACAAATTACCCTTCATATACCCTATGATATCAATAGAGCTAAATCAACTGAAAGATTGGAAGAACATTTATAAACATAATCTGGATATAGCTGCTTTATTTACGAAAACTTTGCGCTTGGTTACTGACTTATTGGAAGAATTTATTACGTTGGTTATCAGAAGAAAAATAATTATAGTTCTTTATAATAACGACAGATCAATGGTTCAAGAGTTCTTCGAGAGAACTAACCAACTTGGAGTTTTAAATATAATTTTATTAGTGCCAAAGTCCAACCAATGGAAGGTTTTTTTGTCTAGTGTCACGAAAGAAGTGATTGAAACTAATCTATGGAGTATCAATGATTACACTACTGCTAAAGACCTGTTTATAGATCACACGACTGATCTACAAGGCAAACATCTAATAGTATCTACATTTCATCAACCACCTTTAGTGATTCGCGAATCAGAAAATGATTTCCGTGGTATTGAAGCCCAATTATTGTCTGTTCTTGCTGAACGAATGAACTTCCACATTGTGCCCAGAGAACCTGGAGATGGAATGTTATGGGGTTTTCAGTTAGATAATGGAACATGGCTAGGTCAGATGGGAGATCTAGTGTACAGACGCGTGGATCTTGCAGTGGCAGATATCTTCTATACAATAGAAAGAATCGAAGTGATTGATTTTTCAGAACAATATTTTCGCGATCGTGTTTGCTGGGCAGTTCCTAAAGCGCAAAAAATTAAACCCTGGAAATATCTACTCATGCCTTTCCCTAGCTATATCAGGTGCATCATCGTCATTATGTTTATCATCTTCGGTATTATTATGTGGACGGAAACTAACAAAACAAATCATAATTCCAAAGATATTGTTCATTTTTTATTAATTTCTCTATCATTTATTATAGGTAATTCAGTTCCAAGACTTACATTTTCAAAACTTCTTTTGGTTCCTGCAGGAATATGGTTAGTATGTCTTTTAGTTATATCAAGCGTATACAAAGCAAAACTTTTCAGTTTCTTGGCAGTTCCTCCTCATTTACAAGACATAAACACCGTTCAAGAACTTCTGGATTCAGGAATTCGTCTCTTTGGTCACGAGGCACTTCGTTCGCTTTATTTAGATCCAACTGATAAGTTAATTCTGCAAGTTTATGAGAGATATGAATTTGAAACAGATCTGTATGAGTCCTTAGAAAGTGTAATTAAAAACAAAGACTTGGCCACATTGCAAAGTGAACGGCTACTCGAATATTATCAACGAGTTGAATATGATGAGAATATGAAATTTCATATAGCACAAGATTGTGCTGCAACTTATATCATAGGTTGTCTGTTTCCTAAAGGTTCTCCGTATATGCCACGAATGAATGTGTACATAAGGCAACTGATTCAAGCAGGATTAATTCAACATTGGTATGATGAAATTTTGCACAACGTTACTTTGATATCATCCTCTAGAGAACTAGCTACTAGTTTGAAGACTGATAAGTCGTCAATATCACTACGAAAATTGGAAGGAGCTTTCTATCTGGCGATATTTGGTTGGCTCATTTCTCTCATAGTTTTCATTTGTGAACAGTGTTGGAGTATATTCCGTGCAAAGAAAAGTCGTATCGTTCAGCAGAAATAAGACAATCATATTAACGTATATTAATCCTTTGCTCATCAGGTATGGTCTAAGTGAAATCACCCAATGGTCAAAAAGTCCTACTTTTAATTCAAAACGATCAAATCGCCCACAAAATTCTCAAAACGCACAGAAAACAGTAAAAAAAAAGGGGCCAAACTCCCAAAACGACCTGGACACCCAACGAGTGGGTCACCCACAATAACTCCAAAGAGACAGATCGACTTCAAAAAAACGGTCTCAATGCTGAATAGCAATCAAAACTTATGGTTTGGCAGTTGGGATTCTGACCGTTTATATAGAGGTTTTTACCGTCTTGTGTGACCAATTTAACCATTTCGAAATGTGAGTGATCTGTTCAGGTAACATCAGATATGACTTTCATATTTCGCTGAATCAATAAGGAAAAACTGAACATAACTCAAATCCTAGAAGATATGTTTATCAAAGAGCACAGGTTGTTACGAAATATTTCTTGATATGTCTTAAAACTGGCCATAATTACTGATAACTGTATAAAATATGCTCTAGAAGGTCCTGCTCTATGAAGCCATAAAGCAATCAGTTCTAGATGTATACTGTGTGACTCCACATTTTGCTTCCCACATTCTCAGAACTCTACAAGGAGAGGACAAGGAGCAAATAAAAAAACTTGGGTTCTTAAGAAATAGTGGTGCCAGGTAAACAAGAATATCAGTGGCTTTGCAGGTGCACTCGTACATGCCAATTATCTTCACTCCATTTTCATACCTTCCCTCCTTTACTATTCCAATTCCTTTCTAACATTTCTCGGATCAATATTACCTTTAAAAATACCGGAGTGTCCCCAAAATAATTAACTATTTTTTAAAGGAAAACGTTGAAACAATTAATAGATCTTATATTTTGTTTATGATTTGAAATATTCAATGAACTAGAGTAATTACAACCACAACTAGATCAATTAGATCTTTCTACATTAACGGAATTAATTTGTTCAATTCCCCCTCTAATGAGCACCTTGATGAGATGGCAATGTTGTATGCAAAGTGTAGCAACGATGTAGCAGGTCTTGGTATCCTGGCATAACTAATAATACGTGTAACGAAAGATATGAAGAGCTTATTTAGGTTTATTCTTGAGTATATTAAAGTGACATGGTATTTATAAGTTCTTTCACAAAATGACAAATCCACGATCTCAAAGGGTGATGAGAAAATTGCGGTAGAAGTTCTGCCAAAAGCATAAAATTGAAATTGGCGCTAGCTTGCTTGCACTGCAATGACTCGGTAAGTGCCTTTGTATATGAGTGCCACTTGAACCCGTTGTTCAATAAATATTTATGACTCTTGCTTGCTAAAACTTCTACTCTGATAGATTCTTTGACATATGCAGAAGCGGTTCTCTTCCCAACAGACCATACTTCACGCATCTTGTACCGATTCCTATTATCTTTGACTCAAGATCAGATTCTTTTCCGGATCTCACAGCGCTATCCCCAAATTCCAAGGTTGTGAGTATAAGCTATTTATTATTGTCCCACTCTTGCCTACTTATATAGAAGTGGAACAGTTTGAAGGTGTACATCAGCTACTCCCTACTCGCGCTTGTATGTTTGTTATTAATCGTTCACCTGATGCGCCCAAGGGAATACTTTCGCCATCATTGTACTATGTAGGGCAAGTATGCCTAATTTCGCAATAAATTTCATATTTGCATATATATTACCAAATATTTAATTGTCAAATAACAGCAGACTTGATTGTTTTGGAGGGACATATTAACTTGACAAGATATATGTGTTGTTGCTTTCTTGCTGTGTTTAGAAATTTAGTAATGTTCCGTCGAACTACAACATACAATTGGTCCCAATTTCGCAGTTCTATGTCCTAATTTCGAATTAGGTGTGCCTAATATCACAGTACTGCCTGTTTGTTACTAATTTCACTATATGCGTTACAAACTGATAGGATCTGATTTATACATGTGAACACATCGATATTTTTTCATAATAGCTACATTTTATTGATCTTATTATTATTATTAAGAAAACACAACGTTAATCATTTCATGTAAATTGGCTAAGCTAACCAAAATATGAAACTACTACTGAAACCAATTCAAAAGCATTACATGATGAAATAGGGCCTAGCTGCAATATTAATCTGAGTGCTATAGCAAGGCTAGAAACAAAACTCGCTTATGTAACTAAACATTATCTAACCCACATGACACAGCAAGTGTTAGAAAATCAAATGGTCAAAACACAAGAAATAGAATGAGCTTAACTATACAAAAGCTACTACTGAAACAAATTCAACAACTGTAAAGTTGATGAAATAGCTACAATATGAGACAATAGAACACCAAGAGAATTCAGTGCTCCAGTAGGGCTATAACCAAACCAGGTTTAGGTAAGCATTACAGATCAAGTGAAAGAGAATCAAATTTTCAAAGTACAGGAAAGGTAATCATCTTCCTCCTTGCAACCAAGGCACATGAAATCAGTCACATAGCGCGTTAAGCGTTGACAAAGTTCATGGAACCAATCGAAGCGATGGAGACATTGGGTTCATTTCACACCTTCTTTGTCATCTTTGAAATGTCTTCCACATAACTGGCAGACATTATTGTTTCTGACTTCCGCATTTGATCTGGTTGGAGCACGCTTAGGAGTAGGTTCTATTCCGGATGTTCCTTGTGGTATTTATTCTGCTGATTTAGGTCTTTCAACGAATATGCGAGCCTTCTGAACAATTGTCTGCCTATGCCGCACCTTCCCCCAGCAAAACTCTAAAATGTCGGAATAATCATTTTAAATGGCAACAAGCGTTTGCAGCAGTGACGTTTCCACAACAAAATATCCCACAATGCTGTGTGTTAGGTTTGACAACATTGTTACAACCAACGTTGTTACTAAAGAGTTTGTTACAACCAAGTCTCCTTGCCTTTGTTTTCTAGTGTACCCTAGCTACAAACAGCCGTACCGAATTTAAGCCTATACTGAGGCTTATACGAAAGCTAGGGATATCTTGCATATATCATTACATTTCTTGTTATTTACTTTACCTATTTAGTTACACATGATATGCTATGCTCTAACATCTACGCTACAAACACCTGGTGAATAAGGACCTGTACTTCACGTCCCAACGAGTACGAAAAATTGTACTGCTTTTCTATTTCATCTAGTTTCTGAGGAATCCTGTAGGTGGTAAAGCAGGACAACATTTCTTCTCATAAATTAGTAACTGTCATATATTACTCATGCGGAGAACTACTTTCTCAAGTTCGTAATTCTTCACATTATATGGTACTGCGAAGTTAGGTATGCTTACCTCATGTCACTGTTAAAGATGTTTGGAGCTGTCTCACATCATTTCTAGGATGCGTTTGTCGACGTCCTCCCCACAAAGTTACAGTTTCACATATCTTGTTTCCTTATTTTCATTATTTTCCACCGACTAAGCACCAAGCTCTTCTTTATCTTTTGCCATGTACGATTCTATATATCGGGTGTACTCTCCAGGGCCTCCTTCAGTCGCTAGGGAAATCAAAAAATCTTTGTGGCAAAATCGTAGATTGGCTTGGGACCATTAGCATTACTCTACAAATCCATCAAGTAGTTACAACGATTGTTACGTTAATAAGTGGCGCTAGTGTCAACGTTTACCGACTTTAACTGCCATCTGGAAATATATCAATGTTATTTGATGGATTGGTAGATCTACTCTATGGTTCTTTATCTGCGACGTTGCCATACAGTGCAATTCGCGTCTCCAGACAAGGATCTGCGAGGTATTATTATATATATTTGTCACTTTATTTTGACTTGTAGAATAGTGTTCTGTAGTCCGTGGGCGCCATTTTTAGAATATTCGATATACACATCAACATACACCCTTGATCGATGACCGTACATATTTTGACTTTCTGAAACGCAACCGTCGTAATTATATTCCCCTGCGTCCGAAAGGCCTTATTTTAGCCGCTTTTTGGAAGTAGTGTTGCAGTGACCTCTGGCACTTCCGCCTGATGCCAATTTTTAAATTGTTTTCTTTCTTTAGTGTATCAACGTTGTTCTGTATTTGATATTCTTTTTATCTCCCTCCAAAGTTAGGACGTTTTTCTGTAGCGTGTTTAGTTTGTAACACTGAATAATAAATGTAGTATCTTATGTTTTTGTTTAATAGTATAATTGAAACATGTAATAATCTGACATACTGCTATTTCAGTGGCGGCGATTGGGCGTTAAAAGTCGGGGGCAAGATGTGATCTGAATATTTGTATACCTATGTTAGCTTTCCTGGTTGTGTCTAACAGTTTGTTTTACGAAAGGTTGTATAACTAATAGGATACTGTATTTTTCAGTTAATTAATTATTTTATTAAGTAAATTGACAAGAGACTAGCTCTTTGTAGTCTTAAACAACGAAAGTGTAAGAAGAGATTTGATTCCTTGCTCATGAACATCTTAAAATTCTATCTGGAAAATTGTGCGATCAGATTATTTAATAACAAATTTGTAAAAATAGATAAATAGAAAGGATGATATTAATCTTAGTAGTGAATGATGTTTTTTTTTTTTTTGCAAAAGTTATATTGAAACTGGGGATTAATGAACAACTGCCCTATACAACTGGATTTTTAATTCCATACATGCCATTAAATATATGTTATTACTCTTAGGAAGTCGTAAATATACAAGACCGTAAATACTACAAGCATATGCTACGACATTTAAAGAAATACGCAATTGCAATATTAAATGCTTTGAATTGCAATTAAAATGCAGTTCCTGTAGCTTTCTTACCTCCACGGGAAGACAAATAGCCCAATCGTACTAACACAACGGCAAATATTATATGGCACCATTTTTTTCTATGAACCAGTAATATATACAAAGATGTTACATTTCCAAATGAAACCTTTATACATTAAGGGGTCCTTCAAAAAAGAGAGGTTGGCAACTGCCCCCACTTACCCCCTCTAATCGCTGCCCCTGTGCCATTTGTAAACATACAACTGTATGCTTAGGTTTCAGTACTGGTGATTTGGATTGTATGTCAAGCAATTTTCACCTGTCGTACAAAATTTCAGTGTATTTTATTAACTAAGGTAACTACAGGTATATACGCCAGTGCAGGTAAATACGCCAAGTGTTCAGTGCTGGGACTTTCTGACGAAATCCACTAAAATGCGCCTCCAATACGTGCCACGTTCTTGGACAAGTCTGATTTGACGAATACTTCGTTCGACAGCGCTGAGATCGCCATGCCGTGCAGTGTTCTTTGCTTCGCGAAGGTTCCGTGGAAGAACGTTATTATTTTAATAGAGGTAGAAATCCGTTATTAGTACCGTGCTAACTCAGAACATTATTGATTGTTTACATCAATGTACACCTTATTTCGTGTCCGTCTAGGTACACTTTATTTTGTAAGTGTAACTTCAGTATTTGTGATTCCATGGCTACTAAATCAATACCAAGCATGGTGCAGCCTAATATGCCAGGGTTTGTGCAAGACTGACTGTAGAAGACAAAGATGTTTTAATTTGTCCCACATGTTCCATGTAATATCGGTGCAGCTTTTTAAAGTCACAGTGCAGTGAGACTGTTAATCTTCCTATGGACCAAAACTTCTGTTTGGAACTTCATTTCAACTTTAGAGATTATCATTTTTACATTTTATCGTTTTACCTTCATCTTTTGTGGTTGGTTGTTCTAATATTTGCTTCAGCCATGTTGTGTAGTAATATTTGAGTTTGTAAAATACAGCGATGTAAGCAGTTGCAAGATTTATTACAAGTTTCTAGTAGTATCCTAGACTTGCCATAATTACCTGCACGTGTTGGTAAATACGCCACTTTGTAACATTATTTCTGTTACCTTGGGTACAAAATAGAGTCGCATCATTGACATATTTTTTTCTACACGCGGAAAAGTTTACTCTGTAACGCACATATCTTTTTTCTTGTTTCATGAAAATTAAGGCCATAAAAAAATCCAACATCCTTAACATGGCGTATTTACCTGCACCTACCTTAGTTTAAAAAGTACCAAAACGTATCAAGATCAATGGTCCATCCAGTGTATACATCGTGAACTTAATAGTTTTTGGATCTCAGAAGGGTTTTAGTATAATAAAACTGGTAGGAAAGGAATAAACAAACTGGTAGAAACAATAAAAACTAGCAAAATTATCTTTATACACTTTTTATTGCTCCCTTACAGCAGTTTTTTGAAATTATGTGTTTGCTAATGTTTACACCAAGCTGAAGCAAAATCTAAAGAAAGGAAAAAGCGTTACAACATAATTGTTTGTCTTACATATTTTACGAGACTGTTTACCATTAATACATATCAACATTACACAGATAGTTTTATTCATAATAACCGCACTGACAAAAGCAGTAAACAAGTTAATAAAAGATTATGAAAATAGTGATTAAATAAGAATAATTTCAACATGAAGGTGTTCTTAAGCCTTTGTTTTTTGATAGTAAAAGAATATCTTGTTTATATTATGCTGCGAAAATGATATAGCAAATGAGCCGCTAATTTCTTAAGATACCTGGAGGATGCTGCATTGAAAGAAACTTTAAAAAAATAATTTTGTTAAGTAATTTCTCATAAACATATGATGTTATTCTGATTAGTTATTTTGTGTTTTTTTCCATTAACTTTATTTGTTACAACAATAAACATTCTGCAATTTTAAGAAGTGTATTATAGTAGCTTAGTTAAAAGTTACTTCTGTTATGTAATACACGGTTTCTGTTTAGCAATCTCCCATCTACGCGACTTACATCAATTCGTAGTTATGCAATAAATCTCGAAAATCTATGCGTGTTTGACATCCATCACAGTATGCAACAATATATATATATATATATATATATATATATATATATATATATATATATATATATATATATATATATATATATATATATATATATATATATATATATAAGAATAGGCTATATCTAAAAAACATTTACATACATTAATTTAAAATTTGTTGAACCTTAGGATTGTAATTATTACTCATATTCTAAAATAATTTATAGAAAAATCTAGAACTTGTAACCTGATAATTTTAAGTTTACTTATGTCATTGTCGCCATATATTCTGAAGTTGATGGTAATTTTTTTCTGTCTATTTGACGAAAAAACACAATTTGCAGTAGGAAGATGTATGTAAATGTAAACTATGAACTATGTAAATTATTGTAAACTTTACAAATAAAAATCAATTTTTATGGAAAAAATATATTTTGATGCTTTCAGACTTTATATGCGAATAAATAATACTGTATGGTCTTTCATTATGAAATAATATCATGTAAATAATAAACACATGTATATACACTTATGTAATATATGAATATTGCAGTTTCTTACTATGATACAATTAAGCAATTTACAGATTAGGCAATATTTAAAGTTTGAGTTACGTAAAGGTTTATCGAACGTAACTTTGGAAATTGCTGTACTTTGTTCTAATACAATAACAACATGAGAAATGATTGTGAAGAATATGTAATAACACTACACATGATCAAATTTCTCCCAAACTGGAGATTTTAAAGAATAACTTACAAAATCATCGTGAAACAATTAGCAAGAACGTAATATTGTACTTATGATTATTACTTATTTATTTCATTCAGCAGGTGAATTACAGTAGCAAACTAATTTACCAAATATATTTGTGATACAAAACATAGAACACAAAATGTTGACAAAGAATACAAAAGTACAAAATATAATTCAAAAAACAAAACTTATATTTTCATGTATTACAAAGTGTACAAATTAAAATATTATATAAAAAGTGACCATACTAAATAAATAAAACGTACAAAGATATTCATACAAAAATGCGTAAGATACCTAAAACTGTCGTGATATGCAAGTTGCAAAATAATTCAAAGTTAATAATATATATACTTGAGAAGTACAAGATTTACAACATACGATAAATATATATTTTTAAAAAAACTATTTTGCTAGCTCCGGTCGAAATTTGCAAAATTTTTAAATAGTGTTTATTCATTTTGGTCCTATACTTCTGCAAATTAAAAGAATAAGAAATATATTATAGACGCATTACAGTATGTTTGATGTCTTATTTCTGCTTTGTGTATTATACGAATGCAATTTTTCATAGATAAATATTAAATGTGTCAGTAATAAGTTTATATAATTTATAAACAGAAAATCATGATTTATATCTGCATAAGGATGTTTCCCTACGTCTCATATTTAGCATACAAAATATGATATATGTTATAGCAGACAGATTGAATGGAAATGTTATAGCAGAGTCAAATAGTTAGTGTGCCTGTCATTAATAAGAATAGGAATTCTGTTCCCAGTTTCGATGTAGATCGAAGCATTGTTACGTGATTGGGGTAGCGAATTCTGATCTACGAACTGAAGTTATAAGAGTCGGTGCGTTTACCACGTAGACGATAACACAAGGTAGTTACGTAGTTTAATAGTATGTGTTGTTTAAAGAAGTAGATGCGAAGAAGATCTGATCGCAACTAGATGAAAAGAGTTTATTTCCTTAGAATTTCTCTTGCCTGTAGATTTAGATTCCGTAAAACACTCAACTAATTCCTCCCATGAATTTCGTAATTTTATTAGCTAGAAATAAGTCACCTCTTTTGTTTCTTAATCTGTAAAAAATGCTCCAGAATCACGACCAGGAAAAAGACCATGATGCGCCAGGTTCGGTTGGGAACAATGTTACAAAGTTTTTTGTTTTTTTTGAAAAGTTCTGGTCACAGAACTACATTTATACATATGTTGAGCGATTGGGCTATATTGCGCTCAATAATAATGATAGCTATAATCATATCAATATGACTAATTTAATTATTTTCTGAGCCCAGTTTCAATTATATGATACGAGATCAATTATAATGAATCTTCTTTTAGGGATATTATGCATATTAATCTTACAATTAATATATTATTTGCCTCGTTTTTTCAAGAAAAGTTAGTGTCTCCATAATTTACTACAGTTCCAAACTATTCTGTACTTAACATGAATCTATGGACTAATACGTAATTATTATGTGATCATGTTAAATACATCATCATGTTGTTTCTCTCCTAACCGCTTGTACAAATGTTGTTCGATTTTTGTCATGATCTAGGTAAATGATTTCTTGTTGCAGTTCCATTCGAAGCATTACTGGTTTTGAAGTTTAAGTTTCCTTAATAATTACCTTATCTAAATACACTTCAACATTTCTTTGTATTCATACATTATGTTAAATAGGAGTTTTCAGTCATTGCCATATATAAAATGGACACAGGAATTGTAATTGTTACTATAAATATTAATGCGTTTAAAGTTTCGAAACCAATAACTTGTCTTTGATATAATATTTATATGTTTTGTTGATTGTCGAGACATACCTTTGACATTTCTACAGTTGAATATCGACCTTTAACTGTTTGCAATGATTTCCTGATAAAGAAACTTATGTTCATTATGCTATGATTCGGGAATTCCTTAAGAAAGCTAGAAATACAACATCTACGTTGTCTACGTTACATCCTGTTTCTTCTACGTATACGTTAAACGTAAAATAACCTTTAGAATAATTTAAGAAGTCATAAATTCATCATGAAAGAAATTGGTTTCTAAATATAGTCAAAACCTTTGAATAAAAATATAATAAATTTAACAAAATTATAAATTGCCAAGATTGTAAGATACGTTACTAGTAATATATAGTTCGCGCATCATTGGTCGGATTGTTTTCTATTCATAGTTATAGATAGATCCAAAGTATCTAGAATCTAAAATCCAATTTTATTTGTACCCAAATTCAACACAAACACGTCATAGACTTAACAGATTTATGATCTTCTCGTCCAAGATAAAATTCATATTTTGAACTTCAGCCAGAAGTCCATTACATACTGACATATAAAGAGAAACGAGAAGGTGGGATATCTTACATATAATCATAACAATATATGTATATGCGGTGATGAATTTTGGGAGTTTCGTAAATTAAAAAGTTTGTTATGCGAGTAATATCTAATTTACACAATTAACTACTTATTTTTGTGACCATGAAATTAAAAATGATTACAGAGACATTTTCACTTACTTTTAGTTAGAACACAATATGAAGAACAAACCTGCTCCAGTCGACAGTCAGAAATTAGGTTCTCAGCCTCAGACGTAGTGAAATCATAGTAAAGATAGTTACACTAATCTATGACAAGTTCTTTGTGACACACCATTTTCTTCATATTTTGTTTCATCTCGTCATCTAAAAATTCAAACTGGGTTACTTGAAGGATTTATGATATACTATAACAGAATTACTTCTTTAAGACTTTTGAAAAGAATATTGCAATACTTTCGTATTACATTATATTAGGTGCTTCAAATATTAATCTGAATAATAATAATAAACTGATACTTTCATTTTTTGTCAAAAGTTTTGAATTTTTTGACTAGAGGGTGACGTTTTCATACAATGGCCTAATTACGTACTTTTGTTGAATTCTTATAAGAAACCTCACAAATATAACATACAAAAGTCAGATTGTATTATCAGAATCGTAAGTTTTTAATTTTCATAAAACAAAATTCTGGTTTAAAGTGTAAAAGTTGAAGGTTTGATTCTGTGGATATCATTTTTTTATTAATAAATAATTGTTCCGTGTTCTATTCTTTTCTACTTTTTTTTAAAGTTTGACTTTACACGATTATGTGGTGATGAGATGAATGATAATGATAGAATGATGTCAGTCGAGGTAATGAGGAAACCCCGAGAAAACTTACACCCACAGTATTTGTCCACCACAAAGCCTACTTGGCGGAGCTGGAATCGAACTAGGGACTCCACGCACTCTGACATGTTGCCACTAGAAAAATTTCTAGTGAGATTTGGAAATACGAATCTTTTGAGTTCGTATCTTGGTAGGAGCGAAGGCTTTTCTGTTTAAGAAGTAACTTCATGTAAAAGTAGTTGAAGATAGAGTGATTAACATTAAAATACAACAATTAAGAACGTAGGTTAACATATGGTTTTTGATTGAGATTTTCCTCCAAGGTGCTTTATAACACTAATAAATGTTTTTAATATCTCAAACTATACAACAATGTTTAAGTGTTTCGAAAGATATATATATACGAAAATTACTATCATTAAAATCATTATACTTGCTTTTGCGGACCATTTGTTCTTTTAAATAATAATGGTATTAATAAACTTCGAAATATGATAACGAGACTATAAATAGAGATAAAAGAATTAAATACATAACAATTACATTTATTTCGAAGTATTCCTCTGAAAATGTATATTATGATTTTCATAAAGGAAATATCAAACAAAGACTATTGATAGTTGTTTTCTTATACTTCTTTCTGCTAAATTTGAAAAGCATGTTAACGAAAAATACAAAGCACGATTATTCCGTAAGAGAAACAGTTCTAATAATATCCATACAAATATTTTATATAATATAAAATATTTGTACCTAATACATTTATATATATAATATTTTACTGATTAAACACGATAAAACTTCCATATTTGTCTGCCACAGGAATTTCGTGTTAACGCCTTCAAGAAATACTTTTGTACATAATAATCATTACTACATCACATTATTTACATAGAAAACACATCATTAACATTTTCTACTTGACATCAATAGAACATTCTTAATTAGTTTTGTACATACACATATGAACAACGTTATACATAATTAGGTTCCTTAAAACATGAATTTACAGAAAGTTTGCTTCATTACCGTTAATTTGTCTTGTAATAAGAGTGAACACTAAACATTTTGATGAGACGCAACGTAATAAATCATACATATACAACATAAATTATATTTGTATTTACGGCATATCTCTATCTTCGCATGTTCGCCTATATTTTACAATCTAAATATAATAACGTTTGACTACTTACATTTGTTAGCTATACTATAAAGGGAGCATTTATTTCTGTCTGATACCAAAGTACGAAACCTCCAAAATATTCTTTTAGTATAAACGAGAATTAGACCCGAAATGTATCAATGGCTGAAGTGACACATTTCGAGCTTTAGTTACGTTAAAAAATATATAACTATATCTTTCAATATCACAACGATCATTGTACATAAAGTGTACAATCTACTAAGTACAGCGTTGTAAGCATATATTTGTTTATGCTCAGTTATAAATATACAAATAACATCATATATATGCCATATAATTTTATAATCTAATTTTTTACAAGAATCTTCTTATTTACAATTATAAGAGATCACAAGTATGTCATGCGTAATTTGTATCCAATAAGTGTTACTAAAGCATAAATATTGCAGTAAACATTTAAAACGTCTTAAGTATCACTCGTACACACTACACAACACAAATACAAACGTTTAAGAATTCCACTCTACATCATAACTTGAATTGTAGAGCATTTGGGTTGTCTTCATATTAACATATGGTATGTAATATTTATATTTCGAAAGCAACATTTACAAATCTCATATTTACATGTATAAATAACGTAAAGGTAAATTGTTTAAACTAAGGTTCCCCAAGTTCTACGTAGAACTGATGTACAGTACAAATGTTATTTTTACCTATACTTTTTAAGGGTAAAAGGGAATTTTTCATAGTTTTATGCCTTGTGAAAAATGAGCTAATACGGTTATGTAATTTGTGAAATAATGGAAGAAAAAGCAACCTTTTTCTTAAAGCTTGCACTGCTTGCATTACGATCTACACAGTTTGTAACTATGACAATATCTGTATAATAATTATAACAATAAGTATATTCGTCCACATGGCCTATTTCCATGAAGAATCTTTCTGTACATCTAAACATTTGTACATCATTATCTACATATAGTCTAACAAGTTCTAAAGGTTAGATCCATAATACAGTAGTGAAACTCATGTGAAGAGTATCAGAGGTTCGAAGCTCTAGAACATCAATATATTAAACAAAGAATCTATGATGTAAGTTCTATTACAACAGGTGGTATAGTATTATACGAAAAAAAAAACATTGTAACAATCATAAAAATATGTGGTTCCTAACACAACGAATTGCAACAACACTGGACGAAACAAATAAAAGCGCATTGTTTTTTTCAAACTGATATTCTTTCCTCATATCAGCAGCTCATGACGAAGCTCGCCACAAAATCCTACCAGCATAGTTCATACATTATCTGCATCCGTTGCTGTTGTCAACATCACTTGATTTCCGTCAGTTCTTACTCCATTGATTACTGCTAGTTGTTGATCTCTCCAAGGTGTCGTTAAGAATTTTAAACGCTGTAAAGAAAAGGAAAGTATAATTTCTAAAGAATATACATAAGAAACTATACACTCCTTGAACACCAATAGCAAATAAACTATTAGAAATTACTTTATTGGGCTTCTTGAATTTGAAATGGCGATGCATACATTGAGTTCGTGTGTGAACGAAGGCATGTAGACATTCTGTTGTTTCTAGTTCCGTCTAGTCCTCCAGATGACAGAAATCAGTATAGACGAAATGTTAGAGGTGAGAAATTTGTACTTCGAGTCATATTGTATAAGTGAATTTTAAAGGATTGTTGATTAACAATGTGTGTAAGACGTACAGATTTTGAATCACTGCTACTATCACGTGCCACAATTGCGTGATTATAGTTAAGTAACATGTACTATCAAGGAGCTGAGTGTGATACGAGGTTATTTCCGAATAAATTTTCATAGCAAGGTTAGCGTGAGTGAAATAAGTATCCATCACATTTCGATGCAATAAAAGGGAATATGTATATTACTTTGTGTTTCGTGAGAACGACCCAGATTGGTGTCTCGAATTTTGTGAGTGTACTGTGAATATGTACAACAATAATGAAATCTTGTTCACTTGATTTTGTGGCCTAATGGGACTACTTTTAAATGAAATTGCACTGTTAATCGCCAATACTATATGTACTGGGTCCATGCAATATTGTAGATCGTAGAATAGTGTAGAAAGAATTACTTTTTATGTAGTACAGTTCAGAGTAAACACTTACGTATGTACGAACATATTTTTGAGTACGTATAAAATGTATGGTCTTGAGAACTGTATTCACAAAATTTAAGAGTTTATATTCGGTTTTCAGTCCCGTTATAATCTTTTCTAATAATAAGGAGATATAGAGTGGTGGAGGACATCTTATACTGAGAGGATTGATCATATGTTATGCTCTGTGCACCCACCGACTGCATCAAATTCAAGTCCAAGTCATGACTCTTAGTCCACATTAATAGTATGTCATGCTATTTATAATCTAGGTATTGCATAAGGATGAAAACACGAATATTCAAAATTGAAATTTTACAATAATGGTTACATTTAAATTTAATTCAGAAGTTTGTCTAACCATTTGCGTAATTTACATTTTCTCATTGTATGCATGACGATTAAAAAGGCACATTTAATAACATTTCTTCATTCATTGGCGAAAGGAATCCGTTCGCAAGCTTGCACAGATTTTTATAGTCACTATCGCAATATAAATAAAGTTTATAAACTGGATTATAGTTCCTACATTTCAATAAGCCATTTCAAAATTCAATCGCTTTTTGAAAATAAAGAACTCACGTTTGAAATACTAACACTGAAATTTCACTCATTTTCTGCATTCTTTAGCTTGTAATACCGAAATAAATATTTTCCAGCTTTGTTATTTGACATGTATTTCCACCGCTATGGCAGTAACATTTAGGCTTGCAATAAACTGCGCACTCAATTACTCTATGCTGTAACACAAATACGCACGAAAACAAAAATTAATACACTTTTATTTTTATTTTTCATACTTTTTCATTTCCTGCTACCTAGATGTTGATCGATATGCACATCTATGGATATCTGTGTAACCTATGAGTCGATGTGCAACTGGTTAACCTGATAGGTAGAGCAAACACGAATACCGTACAAGCTATGATTCTCGTTACCAGCAGCAAGTGGTTTCTACAGCGTTGTCACATTTCCAATCTAGAAAGCTGCATACAAAGCAAGACAGAGTACACACAAAACTGTTAGCGGCTGTATCTTATTACATATGATTACTACATGGCTGTATCTTATTACATGATATATTACATATGCATGTTTGAGTGAAGTTCTCTAAAACTTGTACCATCAAAAGAAAAAAACTAAATTGTAAAATTATTATTGTAAATTAGATTTTACGTATTATAATAATTTTCCTTCGCAATGTTCTTGGGGTGCCAACGATGGGCCAAGTAGTCCATAATATACGCCACTGATTTTTAAGATAGAAGAGTTTGTCCACTTTAAACGTAATAAATACTTAGTCAAATGATACAAATATCTACAAAATTTAAAGCAATAAATGTCGCTACCATGTTTTGTATTTGGACTACTCAAACACCATTTGTTTCTCGTATGTTGTATTCATTTCTTCAGGGAATATTGAAAGTTCATTCAATTTATACATTTTTCCACTTATGATAAAATTTAAGTCAAATAGAGAAAATGAAATGATGAAGTGGTACACGAAATGTTTCCAAATTGGCTTCTTCTGCTACCAGTCAATAATAGTCGTACGCATTCCATTACGCATTATACTTAGATTAATTTTCGACATTCGTTCAATATCATTTATGTAATTTTCGATCTGCGAAACAATAGACTACTGAAGACATCACGTCATATCTATTTCGTTGCTACGTTTTCTACATTTTTCTAGTTAGATAAAAGACGTAGCTATTAACGCGGTAACTGACAAGAATTATAAGTGATTGAAATAGCTCATTAACTTACCTGCTTAAGAGTTCCAGGCGTTGTAATTAGCTTGTATATAGCCACACCAGGAATCATGGAAACACTAGATCCAGCAATACACCATCCTAGAACATTTGCCCATGCAGGGTAAATATAATCCTCGTATGTGAGAGGTTCGTATCCGATCAGCCCATAAACTATGATAAACTATGAGAATGGAAAGAAATGTTATATAAGTGTAAATATTCGATAATTATAGCCTTGAAACTTTAGATGATTTTAATAATTAAATGTAATTAAAAGTAAGTACCTTGTAATAAAATAATATTTAAAAATATGTTTTAAAGTTCAAGCAACCTTTCATTTACACTCAACTTTTGTTGGAGGCCGCGGTGGCTCAGTAGTAAAGTGTTCAGCTTTGGTGCTTGGGGTTCTGGGTTAGATCCCACCCCTTGCTAAGTAAACCTTGTGGTGGACAAACACTGTGTGCGTGGGTTTTCTCGGGGTTCTCCCGTTTCTTCCCACTTTCTTCAACCATTTAATTCATTTCTCATTATCAGCGTCTTCTTTAGCCTAGCCGGCATAACCGTAGGACGTAAAACTTAAATATTTTCAATCTTTGTTGTGTATATACATATAAAGTTTTAAGTTTCTTATAAACAAAAAGGTAAAGAAAATTAACTAACATTTCTACTAAGGAGGAATAATATATCATTACTACTATTACCATTACTACCATTGTTATTATTATAAACAATATCAAAATAGTGAAATTATATTTACTATAGATGATTAAAAATGCTAAATATTTTTCTGCTTTTCTTAAAAGTTTTGGAGTTCAAAACCTAAGTGTAAGCTCTGCATACAAAGGTTATGACTAGAGCAACCCAAAAGCATAAAAAGCATAACAGCGATTTACACAGACAGTATGGTTTGTACCTTAAACATGGTTGTGGTTGTCTAAGGGTCCAGAAGAAACTAATTTTAAAAGCATAATAAAGCATAATTTTAGAAAATAAAGCATAATTTTAGAAAATAAAGCATAATTTAAAATATATAGCACAATTCTTAAAAAATTCTGTTTAACTGCAAGTTTAACATACTGTATAAATATTTTTAAAAACCGATATTTACAACGCAAAATCATTGAGAACATAACAATGCAACAAGGAAAAACTTATTTTTATTCCTGTAAACTTCTTTTCGGTGTAATCCTTTGATGTGGAGAAAAACCGCCAACAATGAATAGTATACAAGAACTCCACACTGTACTGTTATGTGCACCTCTTGAACTTGAACACTTTCTGTACTTTTTGGTGGCATCTTTTACTTTTACTTTTTGGTGGCATCTGTATATACGCACCTCTAAGGTGCACACAAGTGATAAGAAAGATTGACTCAAGCATATATCTCTTTACAGTGCATTAAGTAGAAAGTTCATTAAATATAAAATAAATTGGTTGCATAAAATGTTAATAAATAGATCAAGATATTTAGAATATTTAATATATAGTAAATTTATACACGATTAATGTAAAACAGTGATTGAAACTAACAATGAAGCATAATTTGAAAAAAAAAAAAATAAAGCGTAATTAAACAAATAATAAAGCATAATGTGGGTTGCTCTAGTTATGTCTTTCTCATCACCAACATTATATGACAAGTGAACCTATAGTTTAATGAAGAACTCCAATAAATGACTTACCATTGGAAATCAAACCCGAATTTCCTACTCTTAAAGCCTAGAGATTATGTTTAATAAATACCAACAAATAAAGTTAAGAATTGTAGAATATTTATCAATTAACGATCTTAATACTCTTGACAAGATGAATGTAAATGTTAAATTATACATTGCAATATTATATTTTAAGATAATACACCGATGACTGTAATAAGAACAATTCTGACTTTTAGGGGTTAAAAAAAAATATACTGTAAGTCAGAGGGTATGAGGCTGAGGGAAGGATACTACTATTGTTTTCTTATGATTTTCTAACCAAAATGCTTAAGTAAAATTTTGAGAAAAATATACAAAGCTTTAGTTGGTACTCTCTATGCATTTTGTACTACAAACGTTACTTCAAATTCTTCTCATTCTCCTTTATACATCCCACAATGAATATGTTTTAAGTGTTATATCGCTGATAAAACAACCAATTTTTATATTTCGGAAGCATTAGCCTTATTTTAATTGATAAGCCTCAAATGCGACCCCAGACACTTACAGATGGTATCAAAATGATGGAAATACATCAATGTCTGGATCGGCAATGACCATAGCACTCATGTGGTAGTGTGATAGGGCAAACTGTGCTACGCGAGGAGCAGTAGTACGGCACTGTGCAGTGAACTGAGCAAACAATAATAGAATAAAATGGACGACCTCTCTGATTTCAAAAGAGAGCAAATCGTTTGCGCTTAGTTATGTGGCATGAGCGTAACAATAGTGGCAAATGTGTCGGGAGAGTCGTAGGGAATAGTTTTCAAGATGTTGCCAGTCTACAAAACTCCCTGCAAAACCATATCCATGAAGAGAAATAAAATATTTCAGTTTTACGTTCCATGATTATGTCTTGTACGAAGATGAAGATGTATGAAATGGTGGAATTAAAAAACTAGGAGGAAACAGAATCTCCAGCAAACGCATGCACAAGGTGTTTGTCCACCACGAAGTTCACTTGACGAGAGTTGGAATTGAACCAAGACCTCCACGCGCCAGAGGTGAACACTCTATCAGTAAGTCACCACGGTTCCCGTTGAACAAAAAAGCAGATTATCACTCACAGCCATCGTGCAACTGCGGTGTAAGTGACAAAGGAACTCAAACAGTATGTCATACAACCTGTGTCCCTGTGTGTTGCAGGACATGGACATACGGGATTGGGTTGCTCAGGCAAAACAGTTGATAAGGGACCATAACGTTTTATCAGAACGTCAGTGGTGCAGTAAACATGTAATATTGACCACTGATGACAGGAAACGTTTGATGTGGTCCACATTATTTCAAATCATGGACTGTGTTTATGTGTGGCGTACCTCCAAAGAAGCATGTGATTCGCAATGTCTTCGCTCAACCATGAAACATTGAGGTGACTCTGTGATGTAGTTCGCAATATTCTAGTCTTCAGTGGGCGCTATGATGATGCTTACCAGTCGCGTTACTCTTCGTGGTATGTCGTTATTTTAAGGAATAATAATATACACTGTTATTTGAACGCGGGGGAATCTGACAATCTTACTTGTGTTATCCTTCTTTTCTTGTCGGGTGAAGTTAGAATTGCAAGTACTTCTATTAATATACTGGACTACACAAGCCATGAAGTTATTTAAATTAAATACTTTTATAAATAACCACACAAAGTGGCTTATATCTTTCATCTTTTACTTTTTCCACGAACAGTAACGACACCAAAGGAGGGCAAGGGTGCAGACGCTCGCCCTGGTGGCTACGTCTCTCCCCAGACACGTTGTATTGCAATGTACGTCAATAACTACCCTTTTTGGTATACAAAAAAGCTTCCCCCGAAGTTTTCTCTGCCCCTTTGTTTGCCCACAAGAAATTAAGACTGGTATCCTCACTGTCTGCGAATAAAGCCAACAGTCACAACTTGAAGAAGTACTGTATTATATAAACATGTACAACTTTAATAAATTACCCTAGGGAGCACTATGGCGTGGTAGAGCGCTTATCTTTGGTGCGTGGGGTCGCTGGCTCGTTCCCCAGCCAAGTAGTTTGTGGACAACATCGTGTCCGTGGGTTTTCTCGGGGCTCTCCATTTCATCCCACATTCTCATTCCACCAATTTTGCATTATCATTCACTTACCTTAATCATCCATCTTCCTTAACTTTAGAAAGGGATCGAGGGCTGTTAAACTGAAGAAATTCATTTTATCTTTTTTATATATAATTATATAAATAGCCTTCCGTCTTTACTGACACGAAAACACATTATTTCCTACTAGTTACGTTGGTGACGTAATTTACCTACTTCCGTTTCAGTATGCTCTTAAGGTGAGACATCCTGGCCCCGAGTAGCACAGTCGCCAACGCTCTTGCCTTTGTTGCTAGTGATCCCGGGTTCGATTTCCACTGGGGCCAATCGGTCGGAAAAGTGTAACAGCTTTTTCGGTACAGCCATCTTAAGCAAGAGTTTCCTCATTCAGATACTTTTGCAGTAAAATTGGCTTTAAGTTTTAAATTTTCGAGTTTCCAGACAGTGAATTCGCTTATTAAAATGAAAAATATCTATAGAAAATCATTACAGCAGACAGCATTTTGTGGCACTATTTCATCAGTTATTGGCATTTCACAGTTCTGTCTATAGTCTAGTCAAACAGACAGTAGTAATATTATTTATAAAGTGTCAGTAGAATAGTTAGCAATTAACAAAACTACTTACCATAAGAAATGCAGGAGCCGCAAATTTCCAGCACACTCTCCAGTACAATCCAGGTGCAAATCCAATCATTTCTTTGATATCATCCGAGAATCTTTCGATTCCTACAACAAGAAAAAAAATAATCAACTTAAAATATTATATATAACTTATTTAAAATCAATTGCTCCATAATCATATAAATAAAGTTAATTATTTATTTATCCAGGTATACTAATCCATACATGATCCATCACGAGCTCTCTTTAAATTCTCCTGGCCAAACTTGTTCTTTGATAGTTACCCCCTCCTTCCAAAAAAAAGTTGTATCGGGTATAGAAGTAGTTGCACTGTACGAGCATTCTAAATCTTTAGTTTCGAGATTAAAGAACAGGAAGGTAACGTGTTAGTGAGTGTTTCCTCTTGTAGCTTGCTAGTTGTGGTCGCTGCAGCTAAACAGGAACGTCAATAAGAGCGGTTCAAACATGAAAACCACTAAACGAATTATGCATTTCTGTTTGCTTTACTAATTAAAACTGAGAACAAACCTTAGTGAAAAGGGAAGAAAATATGCTAGGCATTTGATAGCGAGGAACGGTAGAATGAAACTCAAATTTCAGATCGGAGATGGATCGCTTAGGACGCACCATATACGAGACATCCAGAAGTCTTGGACAACTGGTATCCAAGACGACTATTGGGACCGACAATATTCAACCATATGAAAAATCACTCACCAGCACATCCACCAGCTTGGGAAGTGGTATGAAAAACGACAATGATCTTACAGGACTTGACTGTGACACGAACAAATGTCCATGTTCTTTGATGTCAGGCCATGAAAAGATCCGTTTCTTGCCCAAATATGGACGTGCGATACTTCACAGTAAAGTAATTATTTCTTGGTTGGTGCCATATTAATTCATTCCCATAGAATCAAAATACCCATTGCATCAACATAAATTTATGATCTGCGTTTCTTGCACATCTCGGGATACCATTCATCGAGAATTGCTGCCACTTACCCATTCGGTCAATGCGACTGTATACTTCCAGAAATTAGAGCATCCATGATCAATTGAAAAATATGCTGGCAGAAGTGGTGAATCGCAGAGGTTTCATTCTGCTTCAGATAAAAACGAAGCTACTTGTTGCTAAGGTCACCCATGACACCATTATTTGACTTGACTGAAATCATATTCCTCGGACATTGCATTGCGGACTACCGGTACCATTTCTTATATTCGTTAGTTAACGATATGTAGATACTCTTCACGATGCAGCAAGATAGGAACAGTACTACTTCTTTGCTTTACGTCCCGCCAAGCTCTACTACAGTCAAATTCATAGTCTACTAATGCTGGATACATGGCATTAAGGAACGGTTGCTATTTTTTAATTCAGTGCAAATTTTACTGTACAGATCAGCCGATAAAGTTTTTGAGACAGGAAAAAGTTTCGTTTTGTAAATCAGTGTTATTATTCACAAGAGACCGAGATTGCTATCAATAACTACGTAGACACTTCATGTCTTGTTGCAATGATGCTGCAAACTTCGTGCATGGAGAGCTGGATATAGCTACTTCCTCTTCTCTAGCAAATTCGGTATTTGTGCACAGCATCATGATGAACACATCTATATCTGGCGGACTCCCCTTGTACTTAAGCAGTGAGTGTATGTGCTTTTGGCGTGGGAGATCCGGGTTCGATTCCCGGTGGAATCTCGTGTGGTTCGGATCCTACGTTAAGCTATAAGCCCACGTCTCGTATAGGATCGCTGCTGAAAGAACACCGGATGCTATGGTGTGAAGTGCCATTGGAATCTATACATGCTAGTGCCTAATACGCATTGACGGATCAACAATATATCGAAGAGGTGTTAGACCTGGATATGGTTCCTTTGCTGGAAGTCCTGCATGAAGCCATTTTCCAACATTAAACCGCATCTGACACATAATGTCCTACACTTCTTCGACGCACATGGTGTTGCACTACTTCCTTGGCCGGTGAGTTCACCTGATCTCTCGGAGATTGTCATACCTGGCCCATGATGTCTCGTAAACTACAGACATCATCCGCTTCGGGTTTCATGAGATTTGGCAACATGCAGTAAAAGAATAGCTTCTGACACTTCAAGAGAACATTCAAATTCTCAAATTCTCTATGCCTTGTGAAGTCGCAGCAATTTTGGATGCTCATGCTGGACCCATGCGGTACTGAGCTCTTGACTTTGTGCTAGGTTCTCGCGGTGCTGTCATGTGTGCCATAGAACGGAAAATACAATCGTATCACACTTACACATTCAGTCATCTGTCGTCTGCCATATTTAGGGCTACTTTTTCTCTCCTTCTTCTTGATCTTAGAATTCTAATGTTCAACAGTGTATATTGATTGCTTCAGTGTAACTTGTTACTCTACAATTTATTGCTCTGAAGTTTGTTTTGTGGTAGGAAGAAAGCTACTATCACGTGCTTATAGAGTCAATCAGAGAGAAAAAATAAGATAATTGTGATAACATTATCTCCAAAATAGGCAATGTGTTACTATTTACTCTATAGTTATTTTGACACTAGCGCCACCTGTATGGTAATTCTACCAAATACATAAATCTTTCGCTTTACTGCCTAAAAGAGTGTGGCACATCTGATTTATCTGCGATAATACAAACAATAGCATAAAACCACACGTTAAGGAAAATACTAACCTCTTGTTCCCCTTCTCAGGAATACCCTGCGAGGGTAAGTCCTAGCATTAACAGGAAGTATGTTCTCGTATCTGAAAGAAAGATCTTCAATGCAGGCCCGTATCCACAAAGGGGCTAGGGGGCAGGCCCCCCTAATTTTCCCCTAGCCTAAAGTTTCACGATAGGCTTGCAAATGAACTACAGTGTGGTGATGCACTATGATATGCTTGGATCGGGCACCCCCTAACTGCAACCGGCGCCTGTACATTTTTGGGCTATCTACGAGCCTGCCTCCACGACCTCTATTTGCCTACGTCACTCATTGTGAGTAGTGTGAATAGTATATCAACAGGTTGTGATATGTCTGAAGTGCAACAGGTTACAATTCTCTCTAGATACATCCATTCGTCTAAAAATCCACATCTGCTATCGTGACTCCATCTGGACAGAGTATTTGCAACTAAGCCGAAATCCACTATTTCTTTTATAATGCACACGCTCTACACAAAATAAAGCCCAAAAGAAATCTAACCTAAGATTCTAAGATTTATATCATTTATCCTTCCCGCCATCTTGTGCTATACGTCATGTAAAAAGAAAAAAGGAAAAAGAATATACCGCGTTATTCCATCGCCGGTCTCTGGCGCAAAGAAATAATCAGGAGATAAAGAGAAAGAAAAAGAGTAGAGCAGTAGAAAAGGGTCACGTTGAGGAGATACGAATCCGCTTCGCTTTGATTTATCGTTCTATCTGAAGATTCAACTACGTCAAGGGAATCCTTCAAAATGATCACTGCTTCTCCCCCGCCTCTTCCCATGGAGTTAAAAGATAATCGTCTACAACCGCACTGCCATCTGTTGAATACTCTGTGAAATCACATAAAATGGAGAATTCTCCCTCCCTCCCTCTCTCACTCTCTCTCTGTCTGTGTGTGTGTGTGTGTGTCTTTCTATCCTTCTTCCGTGACCACTTTCTTACATTATTATAGACTCTACGAAAGTGCGATTGGCTTTTTTTTTTTTACTTTTGGTTTCTTCGTCAAAAAGTAAAGAAGAAAGAAGAAAAGGAATCGGAACATCAACTAAAGTGTTTCTTCTAAAATCTCGGAAATTGTAAAGGTTCTCGAAGTATCGATTCTATAGAGATTGAGGTCTTAAACTGCGTGTAATAAATAGTTGCTTAGGCAAGAAAAGTGTTCCTTAAGTTTTTTCTTCTTTTTACGAGGGTAAGTCAGAAAGTAAAGGGACTTCTGAGAAAAGGGACATTTATTCTAATGATAGAAAACTGAAACATACCATTATTTTCCTACATAATCTCCCTTCACTTCAAAGCAGTTTTCCCAACGTTTTACAAGTTTTTTTTTTTTACTCCGTCGTAAAAAAAAAAAAAAAAAAAAAATTTTCGGCTGCGCCTGTAACCAATTTTTCACCGCATCAATGACTAGCTGATGGTTGACGTTTGAATTTCTTAACTTCTGGTGATGACAGGCAGGGGCGCCGATCCTGGGGGCCGAAGGGGCCCGGACCCCCAAACCTCATGTGGGCCTCGCATTGTATTTATGAATATACAATATTTGGCATAATTTGAATGCAATTTGTCTTAAAATCCTCATATATATGCCTTCTGCATCTGAATGCCTCCCCTCCAAATTTAAAGAAAAATCGGCGGCCTTGATGATAGGTATTTCCAAACCATGCTCGCAGCCTTATTTTCCGGTTCGTGATGATGTACTTAAGTTTTATCTACAATAACGATTTGCTGTAAAAATCCATATCCCTCGCGACGATAAGGGGTCATAAAAAAGGTTTACAAGAGATGTCCAATCTTCGTATCTTATGCTGCGCTGACAATTCTTTCGGGATCCACCTTGCACATACTTTCCGAAAATTTTGCCTGTTGTGTCGTCGTCAGTCGTTTGACGTCGAAAGCTGCCCGATCTTTCCTCGTCACATAAAGAAGTTTTTCCTTGTTTGAAACGTTCTATCCATCGATAAACAGCTGTCTCCATACTGCGCTTGCATTCGACGAATAACTTCTGCAGGTTTAACGCCTTCCGCAAACAAAAAACGAAGCACTCCCCTCATTTCCACCTTGGTGCAGATCGACAAGGGAGCTGCCATATCGTTTGCTACACTCCAACAACTAACGCGGGAATAAGAGTGACAAGTTGCATGGAAGTATTAGAGATTACATTAATTCAGCGCTGGCTACCAGCAGTGTTACCAAACGATAGTGCGAGAAATTCAAGTCCCTTTACTTTTTGACTTCCCCTCGCAGAAAAGCACCAGTAACCTTAGAACAACTGAACAGCATCACACTTTTATTGTCCTTTATTTTGTCCAGGAGATGAAGATAAATCTTCAAGTTTGATTCAATTCCTGAGAATTATTCATATAACACACGTACAGGGTAGTATAATTAAGCTTTTAAAACGAAATGAGTTTCGTCTGATTTGCGGACCTACGGCAGACTTTCAAATACGGCAGAATTCAATATTGAAACTAATCTATAACTTCCGCCTAAAAGAGGAATAATGTATGGGATAGAATCTGTTCATTTCTGAATCAATCAAGTGGTTTTTTTCTTTTTTTTTAACTGTTGCTATATAGGAATCAATCTTGCAACTAAAGGTGCTACTATTTCAGTTTCAGTATAAGCGGAGGGAAACGGTGCCTTAGTGGTAAAGCGCGTACCTCTGGTGTGTGCGGTCCCTGGTTCGATCTCCAGTCAAGTAAACTTGTGGTGGACAACATCGTGTCCGTTAGTTTTCTCTGGGTACTACGATTTCCTCCCAGTTTCTCATTCCACCAATTCTTCCATCATCATTCTCTAGAATTAATCACCGTCTTCCTTAAGGTTAAAGGGCATATTCGAGGAACGTCAAATTGAGATATTTCATTTCATTCTAATGAAGGAGATGAAACCTAATCTTCGGACATTGAAATAATTGCAAACATGAATTTTAGGATCAAAAGATGGATGAAAAGATTACGATCTTGGCCAACAATTTTAGGAATGATCAAAAGATTGAGATCTTGGCCAATAATTAGATTTGGATCAGGGACCACAAAATTTTTGAACGGCCCCTAAATCGAGTTTTCGTTTTTTACTTTTTTTTTTTGGAATAAGTATGTCATACTGAGTTAAGTGATAATTTGGGTTTGGTTAGACCAGTGGTTCTCAAACTTTCCGATAATGCGGACCCCCTGTTCATTCGGGAAGCGATCTGCGGACCAACTTGCAATACTATCTGAAATTTCACATCGCATTAAAAAATATACTAATTAGAATTACCACTGACAAGAAAAAGATCAGAAAAATAATGCAATAAGTAATTTATTTTAAAGATACATTACTGTTTCCTAGTGAACGAAATTTTAATCGAAAATACCGTAACTTTCAAGACTATTTTTTTTAAAAAGGAAATTCACCGACGATCATCTGAAAACGTTCTAGAAGGCCATGGATTCCATCGCGATAGAACTTGGTGGGCCGTAAAACGAAAAAATAGTATCAGGTGCATTTTGCGCTTTTAATAGGGATTTGAACTGGCCTCCTCTAAAGTGATTGTCCAAAGAATGGAACAGGTGATAATCGGACAGTACAACACCCGGGGGAATATAGTGGTTGCAATATTGTTTCCCATCCAAGTCGTAGAATGGTGTCATGAGTCATCGTAGCCACGTGGGACTTAGCGTTGTCCCGTAAACGAGGACCCGTTTGCGATTCAGAAATGATGGCTCCAGAGTTTAGAGTTTTTCTTGAACACAGCTCAACTGCTGACACTGCACAATTGCATTGACACTCTGACCAGCTGGTAGCAGTTCCCGATGCACAATACACCAAAGACACAGAAGGACCTTCTTCTGGTGCAGTGCTGGTTTCGGCTGTTTTGAAATCGGTCCATGGAATGTTAACCAATTATGACGGCGCGGTTGAGCTTCGTATAGGACCCTCCTTATTACATGTCAACACCCTGTGGCTCCGAAACAGTAAATAAACACAGGCGACTACCGCGTTGCCTTCTGGCCCGGAGTCAAAACATGTGGGACCCATTGACCCAATTTGTAGTGCTTCCCAAATTGATGGAGGTGCTGCCGAATGGTTTCTCCACTTACACTGAATTGTAGTCCCAGTTCCTCACATGTCTGGCCATTGTTCGCCTCAATTGCTGCCTGAAGATCTTTATTTTGTACATGTATTGGTCTTCCGGCACGTGGTGTTTTCGGATGTTTCATCATCGTCCTTAGACTTGTTAACCCATAACATCCCAGCGTGTCCATATGGACACGCAAATAGGGATAACTTTTTTTATGCTTGGGAGATTTTGTGTGTGGAATTTTGTGACACGGCTCACAGTGAACACATTACAACAATAACAACAAAAACTTCGTTATTTTCACATTTACTACGATCATATGGAACAAACGTAACTGAAAATATGATAGAATCAGGAAAAAAAATAATTCGGGCAGTTATCGCTGCACTGTCCGCGTCGTCACGACACCCTCACCACATGCCTGGCATATATTTTCTGTCCCGCTGTAGCGGCGTTTGATCTCCATTTGAACTCGTTCAGCATACATGCCCTTACGCTCGGTGGATGTCCCATGTTCCCTCTGTCCTTACGCAAGTTCACGATGTATCTGAACTGCCACAACAAGGTGGTACGTTGGATATACCCATACCAACAACTGACCTTCCCCTTATCTCCACTCACATTCAACTCACGGTGTGAGGTCCAATTGAACACAGATCTCCACGAAAAGGGACAGAACTTTCTTGGTTACCTTTATAGTTATGCACAAAAGTGTAGCGTTTGGTTTCGGGCAGTGGTTCTTGGTTAAGCATAATAAAAACTACCTGGAATATAACTTATGGAGAAAATAATAATAATAATAATAATAATAATAATAATAATAATAATAATAATAATAATAATAATAATAATAATAATAATAATAATAGTAGTAGTAGTAGTAGTAGTAGTAGTAGTAGTAGTAGTAGTAGTAGTAAGCTAAAATAGTGTTTTTAGTTTTCCAGAAGGAAACCAAAATGTTCCGTTTTTTTCAGGTCTCAAAAACACTAGCAGCAACACATTTTTTGGCTTTGTACATTGTAGCTGCCCCCCTCAAAAAGGACGGGCCCCTCCTACATAAAACTGCTGGATACACCCCTGAACTAAGATACATTGTCCAAACTCTCACATCTTCTCGAAGTATTCTTCACCACATTGTATGCAAAATTACATCTTCTGGAACCATTTTCGAAATGTCGAAAGTCATATTTCTTTAGGGATGGTTGTCAGGTGCTAATCATAATCAGCCACAGCACTTTCCGGTGACTCAAATTCATGGCCACGAATTTCTTCCTTCATTGTAGGGAAACGAAAAAAGTTGCATGGGGATAAATCAGGACTGTAAGAGGGCGAGACAAAGTTTTCACCCTTGACTCCGTCAGAAACGCCGTAGTTTGTCCAGCGGAGTTTGCAGATGCGTTGTCATGGTGCAAGAGGAGGCCGCACAGACCTGACTTTTGACGTTTCATCCTCACCGCTTCAAACAATTTGGGGAGGCATTTCGTCACGTACCATCTTGCCGTCAATGTTTTTTGTTCTTCCAGCAAAATTGTCATGATAGAGCCACTGGGTTGAGAAGAAAGTGTAATTCATTTTCTTCCCAATGCTGGAAGATTTCTTTATCTTTTGGGGTGGATCTGCACCTAGAAAGACCAAAACTGATGATTGCCGGTTCCTTTCTGGATCGTATTGGTATATCAAGATTTCGTCACCTGTGAATATGTAAAAATGCTTTTTGGCCGCCCTTCGTCGTATCTATCCAACATTTCACGGCACCAATCCACTCGCGACCTTTTCTGTTCATGGGTGAGTTGGTACGGGATCCAACGACTGCAGGGTTTCCTGACATTAAATTTTTCATGTAGGATTTCTCTAACTGGAGTTGATCCAATGTTGAGACAGTACTGAATTTGAGGATGTCTACATCTAGGATCTTCACTTCACATCTGTTCCACTTTCAGCACATTAACGTTTGTAGTTGCTGATGTGGGCCGTCCAGTGAACTTCGAGTATGCCCATTCCCGTCCTGAACTCTGCAAGTCGGCAGTAGACAGTGGGTTGTGAAGCGGTACTATCCACAAATGCACGCCTCAGTCTTTCATGGGATGCCTTCTTGTTTAACTCTATAATCATAGAAACTCATTGCGTGAAAATGTTCTCTTTCCACGTCCATTTTTTCTAAACGCGCAACAACTGCATTTACTACACTGGGCGTTCTGACTCAGTCATTTGTTGAACCTTTTTCAAATTTAACGTACTCTTTAACTAAACACCACTCAAACAATGATCAAAATTTCAAGGAACAGCCGATAACTCAAGGTTGATCATTCTCAAAACTTTCAGAATGTTCTCCGTATATTTAAACCCCAATTTTGATAGCTTATAACTCGGGAACCAAAATTGACACTGGAAAGTATTTCATATACGTTTAAAACAGCAATATGATTTCAGACCCATGATTCACAAGATCTTTTTCTCCTCAACAGATGGATGACTTTGCGCTGTCAGAATAATTCGGAGTTGCTCTGTGTTTAAAACATCAATAAATAATCAAATTTACTCAACTTTGACTCTGTTTACAACAGTAATCAAAGGGGCCTTGGTAATTCAATGATAGCTCTCCTACGGTTCGTGAAGTGCCACATTCGGACCCATCTTCACGAAGTGGGCTTTGTGGTGTCTGCATGTTTTTTTTTTTTTTTCGGAGTACTGCTGTTTTCTGCTACTTTTGTCATTCAACCATTATCACTCATTTCACGATCATTGTCTCTCTTAGCTTTGGAGCACAATCGTAGGACGTTAAACTAAAACATTAATCAATAATCAGTTACTAAACATCACTCTATTTCACAACATCAACTAACAATTGAAGTTACTGAACAATTCAAGAATTTACGACATTAATAAACAATTGAAGTTACTAAACAACACTTTATTTACAACACCAATGAACAATCAAATGAAATCCAATTAAAAAACAAAACACTTACCGTAAATCCAGGAAACAGCAATAGATTCAAATAGTACAGCAAACAACATGGAGTATCCAGCAGCATAGCGATCCAGAAGATTAAAGAAATAGAAACCACCCTGGAAGATTAAATAGAGAAAATAAGATTATAAAATCTGGAACAGAACTTTAATCCTGTGTTACGTTCATAAACAATGATTATTGTGATTATTTTACACGTTTAAGACAAGTATCATTGCCGATAATGATGTACTTTGAATATATTATAATATGCTTAAAGTGGTCTATATTTGTAAGCACCGACACGTGCTTATTATTTATAGACAAACCCACGTGCTCTTTTTCTAGTACAAGCAAGCAGACAACAGGAAGCATCATCATCAGGTCATGTTGCAGAAGAAGAACAGTAGCGCCACCGTTGTCTAGAAGAAGGTATAAAACACCATGTAAGATCTCTATTAACATCAGTTTCGATTGGTAAAATCCCCTTTCTTAGCTTGCCTAGAGCTCTGAGATCTTAAGCGCAACCACCTAGCTTGTCTGGAGCTCTGCGGGACACTAACCTTCTTTAGCTTGCCTAGAGCATTGAGAATTCCTAAACCACTTCCACTTAGCTTGCCTGGAATTTTGTGAAATCCTTCCTTTGGCTGCCTGGGCTTTAGGAGACGTATTTACTCAAACTACATAGAGAAAATTGTATTGATCTTCGGACTACAGTTATAGTGACTATGTTATATTGTTTATAACAGGAATTTTTATAATGAAAAGGTTGTGGGAGAAAATCGAATTCCGTGTCTAAATTGCTCCACCTACTACATTGTCAAGGTAATTTTCCGATATGATAAATAAAAAGGCCTGCAGTAAATTAATTATTAATCATAAATGCAATTGAACTTTTGTTTCAGTAGTTGCCAGCTTAAACGTTCAATAATGAAAGTAACTAAGTTTCCCAATAGCGGAAACTAGTAAATCTATTATTATAAGTATATAGTGCATATATTTAACGCGTAACATATATGTTAAGTCCAAATTTCCAATTAGGATGGCCTATGATCCAGGTACCAAAGGTCTTCACTTGACGAAACTTACCATGATAGTAGATCATGAGATCAGCAGGCAGTGTAACATTATTATGTGCGTAATTTAGTCGCCGAGTTATTGTCTATCACTGTTGGATCTTAGGCTTCGCCAAAAGATAAGTCAAAATTCCCAAGGGTTAGTCAAAACATAAGTCCAAACTCCCAACTTTGATGAACAATAAAAGGGGGAACCAAAGGCTTGCACGCCATAATATTTCAAACTTGTAGTAAGCTTATCAAGGTTTATCACCATGCAAAAAATGGTCAAGATTGGACGAGTTTCATCAATCGCATCTAAATGGCAATTATATGTCGTGCTGCTATATGAACCGTTTTCCAACCACCTAGCATTGCCGTCTAAAAGGGAAGACATCACCAGACACCGCCGCGCTTGTCATTGGCTGTTGATGGCTTTATGTCTTTGAAAGTATAAGGCTGTTGCCACGTCACACCAATAAACAAACTCTGAACAGCTCGGGAAGTTGAAAGGTGTGCTCTAAATGGCAACACAGCATTAACTCCACGTGCTTCCAGGTCTGTGAGAGTAAACAAGTGGGTTGGGCCAGGTCGGAAGTAACAGGGGCAAGAGTATAGTTAATCTTTGGAGGTGCGGTGGAGAAAAGGGGGATTTGAAGTCCAAACTCCAACTTCGATTAGTAATGACTCGGAAGCAAACGGTTTCCACTTGATTAAATTTGAAGTTGTGGCAGACCTGCACAAGCTTAGTAGGCATATGAAACTTTATGGTGTTCAAAGTTTTGATTCTTCGATTATTCTCCATCAAACTGGGTTTGAACTGAGTCAAAAGAATACGTCCAAACTCCAACTTCGATGACTAATATACGGAACTTCTCTTCATACGGGCCTTAGTATCTTGAATAGTCTTCATGAGAGTTTTTTAACTAGCTAACAAATTTTATGAGCAATAGCACATGACTGATCGCAATAAGAAGTGATTACCACATTGAACTTCCAGTCAGGAGACTCGAGTTCGAATCTTGGCCGGTCAGAACTTTTTAACATGCTTCAATTTTAATTTCAATCCATACACAGTGTGATAAGCAAGATCTTCTCCTGTAAAAAAGGAAAGTGATACGGGAATGACGAGGAATTGGAGTAAGTTAATGAATTGAGACAAATATTTTCAAACTTGTTTCCTTCATTTGTTCTATTTGATATTTTCAGTTTCTTTCAACCATTTTCTAACTCATGTATGATCAGTGTTGCTTTTTTTTCTTTCTTCTCACATGCAGTAGGTAGTGAATTAATACATTATACATACAATGAGCTATAGTGTTATTGATATAATACGATACTCATTGGACAGCACACTCCATACAATAGAGATTCATCTTACAGTAGAGAAATGGTTCTTGCATCATCCATTGTAAGCATAAAGACAATCTTCGCTGCCTGTCAACTGCTTTGGTTGGTGAGAAATGTTTCGGATGTGTTGGGTTGCATCTATTCAGGCGTTTGACAGCAGCAAGTTTTCTAGACAAAGTAATAAGATTATAACAGTTCGACCTCCATATTCTTTTGCTGGTGATTGTACTAAGACAACTATGGTATTCCCTATTGCAGTAGTAGTTATCTTGAAAAAAAAGGAAAAAAGCCTCGAAACTCAATCACTTAATGATGGATACTATTCCTCCTTTGAGGTGATTCCTGTATTAAATATTGGTACTTTCACTGATTTCTAAATTACTGAAAGATAATCTAGTTGAGCTTCATGGCAGCTCCCCAAGTCTGCTTGTTGTGTTTACTGAGAATGAGAAAACCATACAATGACGTCACACAGTTTGGAACTGGGTATGGCTTTACTGAATTAATAGTACGTCTGCTTGTTGGGTTTACAGAGAATGAGAGAAACATGCTATGATGTCACACAGAATGGAATTACATATGGCTTTACTAAATCAATAGTACATCTGCTTGTTGGGTTTACTGAAAATGAGAGAAATATTCTATGACGTCACACAGTATGGAATTACATATGGCTTTACTGAATTAATAGTACGTCTGCTTGTTGGGTTTACAGAGAATGAGAGAAACATGCTATGACGTCACACAGTATGGAATTACATATGGCTTTACTAAATCAATAGTACGTCAGCTTGCTGGGTTTACAGAGAATGAGAGAAACAGGCAATGACGTCACACAGAATGGAATTAAATATGGCTTTACTAAATCAATAGTACGTCAGCTTGTTGGGTTTACTGAGAATGAGAGAAACATGCTATGACGTCACACAGTATAAAATTAGATATGGATTTAGTAAATCAATATTACATCTGCTTGTTGGGTTTACAGAGAATGAGAGAAACATGCAATGACGTCACACAGTATGGAATTAGATATGGCTTTACTAAATCAATAGTACATCTAGAATAAGAAAGTATTTAAGGTTACCTACGAGATAGAGCTAAGACTATCTCGTCACGAAAAGATGTTGTGAACGTGATTTAACTTCTTTCTATTGGAAGGTCTTTGTGTCGTCTTGCCCCGTTGACAACCCTAAAATACTTATTTTATTTCGAATGTACGAAGAACTCAACTTACCTGTGAACAAGAAGCAAGACCAACCACAAAGTACAGAGTGAATAAACAGGCCACGAAGATTTCCCGGTGGCGACCAATGACCGGGAACTCGTCACTCAACGCTGTGATAATAGCTTCAGATCCTCCGAACTGTAAAAAAAAAAAAAAAGTACTCAAATATGGTACTTGTACCGCTTATGGCCCGGGTCCCTAATATGGCCCACCCACCACATCTCTGCAGATTTACGTTGGTGCTGCTAGATGACAATATAAACTATGTCCTCTGAGCCGCGCAAATATGTTTACGCTTGTCATGAGGACATAGTTTATATTGCCATCTAGCATCACGAACGTAAATCTGCAGAGATATGGTGGGTGGGCCATATTAGGGACCCGGGCCATAATCGGTACAAGTACCATACACAAATCTTTAATGAATTAATTGAAATTGACTTTTATGTTACTGACATTTGTAGTCCACTAGTACTGAGTTCTATTTATTTTAATGTGTAAAGTTCGTGTAGGACAATGAAAATGTTGAATTTGGGACTTGGCCTGATCAAGATGTAAACTTGCCCAAAGATATAACGTGGATAGAATAAGTAACTTCGTATGGTTTCAGAGCCATATTACGAGAAAGTTATTTTCCAATTAATGTTTCGAAATTCGTGACTAATAGGTTTTTCAACATGTCTTTATGTATGGAATCTGATGGAAATTATATATGAATATTAAATATAATAAATCAATAATGTTTTAGTTATATTGTTAAAAGTTTGAGTTGATTATAAAAATGATAACCTGCAATTAGGCCTAAGGTTTTAAGCTAATTATAAAGTTCGTATTGAACTATTGTAAGTAACGTGAAACACAAGTTAGTATAATCTATAGCTTTGAATGTTGACAACAGGAAGAAATACAATACCACAATGAATACTACTCCATCAATAAAAGGATAGTAAAAGTATGTACTATAGATTTATATATGCAAATGAATTTCAATCTCATAAAACAAATCAATTAGGGGATCGCAAAATATGCTATGTAATTTCTTGGTCATTTCCTACTCTTCTCTCTGGTTAGGGGTCTGCACTGGCTCGGGTCTACAAAGCACATATCACTTCGTGCCCGGGTCGGGCTCGGGCCATAAACTTTTAAATATGCAACCATATTTCTTGGTCCTAACTTTGTAAATATACTGTTCAACGATATATATTGCACCATTCTTTCTGGAGAACTTTTAAAGCACAACTGCAACATTAAACCTCCAACTGCTGTAAATAAAAATACAATTTTGAGTTAATTATTAAGTTTCTGTAATTTGGGCTTATTTCGGGCTTATTTGATTATCACACGAGCTCGGGCAGGACTCGGGCCTAAATGCTAAAACATATTTCGGACTCGGGTCGGGCCTCACATTGTAAATTTACGGGCTGGGTCGGGCCCGGGCTAAAAATCCAGGCCCGTGCAGACCTCTATATCTGGTACTTGGTTACACTGAGATTTATATAATGGAAAACATTCATAATGTCTTAATTAACAAGTAGCTATTTAGCAGTATATATATATATATATATATATATATATATATATATATATATATATATATATATATATATATATACGAGATGATATCAAAAAAATTGATTTAAACTGCTCGCTGAGCAAGATAATACGTTTATTATAAAAATATTACCGTGTAGGAGTTACGCCAACTATCCACTGGCTTCATCAGGGGTGCGTGGTGACTCAATGGTAGAGCGTTTACGTCTGGTGCATATAGGGTTCCCGGTTCAATCCCCGGCCAAGTAAGTTTGTGGTGGATAACATTGTGTTCGTGGGTTTTCTCAGGTTATCCCCGTTTCCTCCCACTTTATAATTCCATGAATTCTTCCATCATCAATCATTTGCTTTAATCATCATCTTCCTTACCCTAAAGGACATAAACGTGGAACTTTAAACTCAAAGATTTCATTTCAAGCTCCTTTCTGAGCTTAAAATATTCTTGGCCATATATTGTAGTGCTCTGAACACCTCATTTAGTGTTCAACAAGAAAGGAGATTTCCGCATATTGCTATTAACTTCAATTTAAATATATACCGAGCTGTCCAATCCCAAAGTCAAGAGCATCATGAAGAATATGAGTGCCCAGAAAATGGATCCAGGCATTGTAGCGATGGCTTCTGGGTAGACGATGAAAACCAATCCAGGTCCCTCGGTGGCCACTTCTTGGATAGATTTTCCGGAATTCTGTGCCATATATCCAAGGACAGAGAAGATGACAAATCCAGCGATGAAACTGGTGCAAGAGTTTATAACACTTGTTAGAAGAGCATCCCTGTTAAGGAAAGATCAAATCAGAAGTATTTACACAAAAATTTAAAATATTTAATTATATTTATTTCAAAACAATCTGAACTGACTTCACAAACGTAACCCATTTGTGTAAAATGTTACAAGCAACAGACACAGTATTATGTACGATGAAAGTGTTCCTCAAAGTTGCAGTACAACCCAGTGCTGTTATGCAACCATCATCACAATAAAGAATGTATGGTTGCCTACAAGCATGTTACTTTACGTAATTAACATCCGGTGAGATACTGCAGTCTAACTCCAAAAATTAACACCAGACTCTAAAGAACTTCATATGCAACTTTTTCAAACAAACAAACAAAAGAATAATCAAAATCAGTGCACGTATGTCGAAGTTATTAGTGAACATATCCAGAGTTGAATTGTGAACCGCCTCCTTTTTCTGAAGTCGGTTGATAATAATAATAATAATAATAATAATAATAATAATAATAATAATAATAATAATAATAATAATAATAATAATAATAATAATAATAATAATAATAATAATATTTCAGTCACAATGTGTATTAGTTTCTATTTAGAACAAATAGCTATTCGGATTAAATTGGATTGGATTTAATATTCCTTTCAGTAATGAGGCTACTTATATGAGACATCGAACCGCGAATCGAACCTAGCTCTCCCACGAGAAGCCGCGTACGCTAACCCTATAGCCACGAGAGAGCTCAAGTACCATTTCGGAAAAATATATCTCGTTCGGTTTCTTAAATAAAGATGTAAGAAGAATACTAATATTTTTGAGTTGAGGTGATTTTGAGTTTAACGTCCCTTTCAGCAGCGAGGCTATATGACACGAGACCTACTGATTAACGTGAAATCCGAACCAAATGAGCTCCCACCGGGAATCGAACCCGGGTCTCCCACGCCAAAGGCGCGTACGTTAACCGCTTAGTCACGAAGGATCTCTTCCAATATTTTGAGTTGGGCATAGTACTTTAAGTAGTAGAAACATAGATACTATGGGAGACCGACAAAAAGTAAATAAATAAGAATAACATTATAGGCTTGCAAAATGTGGATGCTGAGAAGAATAAAAAATTGCTAGATCGACTAGAAAGCTAATAAAGAAGTGACGGGAATAGTGAATGAGATGGAAAAAAATGTGGTGAATGAAATCGAAAAGAGGAAGAGAAACAGCTTTGGGAGTTATCTGAGAAAGTACTAAATGATGTCTGGATTTGGGTATCGAAAATCGGTATTCATAAAATATCGATACTTGATAGATATGTCAAAATATCAAAAACATTAGAATATCGAAATATCCAAAATATTGAGAAATCAAAAAAATCAATATACTGAAAATTATTTTAAAATATTGAAATACCGAAAAATATTGAAATGCCGGACACCGAAATATCGCATTATTGATTTTATCGAATATTTATTTTATATTTCGATATATTGATCAATAATATTTTATATCAATATTTCGGTATTTGAAGAATATTGATCGTTTTATAGAAAAAATATCAAATGATCGGAATATACAATACCGAATACTAAAAATCGAAAACTATTAAAACATCGAATTCCAAAATACCGAAAAGCATCGTATCCAGAATGTGAAAAGTTGCAAAATATTGGAATGTTGGATATCGAAATATTGCAATGTTGAAAAGTTCTGATATATCGATATTTTAATATTTGAAAATATTGATCGATATATTAGGAATAAGGGACATTCGAGGCTAGAATTGGTGGGTGGCATTAAAATAAATAATGTCCACGTTGGGATAAATGAGGACCCTCGTACATGGAAGGTTTTCAGTTTTTGGCAAACGGCTTAGAAATGATTACAACAGTGCCTATGATCATATATATTCATTGACGCATATAGAAGTGTTAAAAATATGTTTTATGTACCATTCCCTTGTGTTGTGTTAATAAAACCTTAGAACTGATGAATTGTCATCATACGAACGGGTTAAATTTACAATGGTATAAGCAACTTTTTCACAAAAAAAAAAAAAAAAAAAAAAAAAAAAGGAATGACAGCAGAAACCAGACAGATGACAATGAAAGTTCTAGTGGACAAGGAAACAGCTGTTTTATTTATCAGGAAACTTGTGTGAATCAGATTTACACCATTGTGTTTGAGAAAGTAATTTACACCTTTGTAACTTTAATCTGTCCATATCTCATCATATGTATTGTCATTATTAGGAATCAATCAATTTTTGCAAGAACAATGTCTACACAGCCATTGGGAACCGGGCTTTGCTAATATTACATTGATATTTGTCAATCAAGTAACAAATATACATTTACATGGAAAAATAATTGGAAAGTCATATATGAAGTAATTTTAAAATAACGAGAAAAGAAGAAATAATTATTTAATAAAAGTGGTTTGAGCTACGAGAGAGAAATTGAAAATATAGAACAGTGTTTCATAAATATAACGCAATTATTTTGTGTCTTTTTTGCCTTAAAAAATCAAAAATAATTATGTTCAAGGCAAATTTTTGTCATTTATGAGAAAGTCAAATATTGGAACTTCGTACCCAAAAACGCTATAAAATTTTGACCCACCGTCGTATATGTCACTTTAAAAAGTTAATTGAGCTATTTTTCTCAACTTAGTAAAGAAGTAACTCCATACACAGGGTGTTAACTACAAAAAAAAATCCCTAATTCTTATTCTGGTTTCACCAGTAATTAAATGTAATCGAGTTGCTTATAGTTGATAATAAAAAATTCACTACTTACTTGTATACGTTGTTGTGGAATTTATTATAGGAAGCAAAAGCCAAAAGAACACCAAATCCAGGACCTAATGAGAAAAAAACCTGCGTTGCGGCATCCACCCATACCTAAAAGTGAAAATAAAATAATAATTTGAACATAAGTGATTTCAAATGAAGAATATAATTGCATACGAGTTAATGGTAGAATATATAATTTTATTAGTTTTTTCTATAGGTTCTCGTAACTCAAGGCAAGTACGGATCTGGAAGTTGTTATGGGCTGTGAAAAAATAAAATTAATTAGGCCTTTGTAGGTAAAAGGAAATATATATATATACTAGACCGAAAATAAATCGACACATTTTTTGTTTTCTTTCGGAAAATAGGTTGAGGAGGACAAAGAGCCCATTTTCAAAAAAGGACCCCCTTGTTTAAAAGGATCACATTAAAGAAGCGAAATTCTACCGATGCAAAGACGACTCCAAAGTAGGAAATACGTGTTTTGTCGTTTCTGCAAGAAAAGGGTTGCAAGCGGCAATGATCCCTTCCGAAATGACAAAGGACCCGCACAATCCTTACGGAAATTTGATTTCGGTGGAATTGCTTGAAACCGTGATATGTTGTAGATATTGTGTTCCTGAGAAAAAAATCTCCATGGGTACAACCACAAATCACTTACAGTTTGGCCAGTAGAGGGATTTTGCTCCAGTCTTCAATTATTATAGGGGTTGCGAAAGGTTTATAGGCCTAAGGTATGGAAAATAAATTAGGAGAAAGGCTGTTTTAGCCAAGGATCTTATAAAATAGAGGATCTGCTTTTACAATAAAATCTTGAAGCCATACGTGACAGTTTCGCCACCCCTACTCTGCCCACTCTACCTAATAGGATCGCAATGTTTTGAGCCAACAATTATGGCGGAAACGAAAGTAGCCAATCAGACGATGGTGGAAACGAGAGTAGCCAATCAGACGTGCCGATGCTCGGTTTTTTTTTTTTTTTGGCTTCATCGATTTCATAGAATGATACATATAGGCAGATCCTCTATTTATAACACCCTTGGTTTTAGCCTATTTAGAAATTAATTATTTATCTCACACGAAAAGAAAAAAAAGAAATGAAATCTTTAGTTTTACGTCCCACGATTATGCCGGTTAGGCTAAAGGAGACGGTGATGATGAGAAATGAAGGAAATGGTGGAATGAAGAAAGTGCGAGGAAACGGAAGAATCCCGAGAAAACCCACGAGCACGGTGTTTGTCCACCACAAAGTCCACACGGCGCGACCTGGGATCGAACCAGGGACCCCAAACCCACGAAAAGAAGACTTGTGGTTAAACATAATTAAGGCAGAAGGAAGAATGGGGGGGGGGGGGAACGAGACAAGAATATGGTCATATGAACCGAGTATTAGACATGAAAACAGAATGTCCAGAATGCAATTATGAACGGAAGTAATTACGAGGCGCGTTTGGAAATTAACGTCCGATTGGTCACTGTGAATGAAGTAGTAGGTCAGCGCTACCATCTTGACACAGACTTGAGCGGTACATCAGTGTGCATCCAGCCGCAGAAGAGTGAAAGTTGTCGGATCACTAATTCCACTTTTGTAGCGTTTCAAAATGTGTGCTGCAATAGAAAACCCCGCCAAGTGCGAGATGCGAGCTGTTTTACGTTTTCTTACGGCAAAACAATATTCGACAGCAGCTATTCATCGGGAACTTTGTACCGTGCATACACCAAGTGTGATGAGTGAAGGAGTTGTTCGTGAATGGGTTCGTTCATTTCAAGGTGGACAAACAAATATTCATGACGAAGAGAGGAGTGGCAGGCCATCAGTGGTCAATTATGAACTCGTCCAGAAACTGATGGAAAAGTTCGTGAAAATCGACGTTACATAATATATTTTATGCATATGAAAAAGTGGCTTCGATCTCAGCGCTTTGGTGATAAGGCACTGAAAGATGCGGTCTCATGCTGGCTCAAGGCACAAGCGGGAGATGTTTATGCTAATGAAAATTCTAATCAAGTGCAGAGATGTGATAAGTGCTTGAATGTTTATGGAAAGTATGTTGAAAAATAGAGCACAGAAGTAGTTTTTCAGATGTATATAATAAATTCTTATCATTTACTTTGGTGTTTCTTTTTAAACCAATTGGAGGTTACTTTCCGAACGGCCTTCGTATATCATAATCAGTAAAAATTAGTTTTACTAATGCTACTCTCTGACTTGTATTGGATCAATCCTGTCCTCAAATTTTACAGCTTTAAACTTTAACTCACTTCCCGAGTCGTACAATCATGAAATTTAACACACCGATATAATTCCAGTGAGAATGTATTATTCCGTTGTTATTTTCATATATTTTTATAAATTTTTAACAAATATAATTTTTAGTTGTACAGTACGAAGATGAACCTACGAGAATGGAAAATGTTCTGAATTATGACTAAACAATAGACAAAAAGTAAAATTATAAACAGTTGTAAAAAAAAATGCCGTACTTTCTTCAGAAAATAGAGCAAATCATACTGAAAAAAAAATAAAAACAATTATGTTTCCAAGAAAATCACTCTTTAAGGTTGGTTTAAAGGGACAAGTTTTGCCAATAGATGTCACTACAGTCTTCGTATCTCATGTATTTTTTACCTCTCACGAAAATTCATGATTTCTCTCTCAAATTTCAACCTAGAGACTTCAAATTTTTAGAGAAGGAACTTCATAACCTATCGAAGGCAACAATTCATGCCGATTTTCTATTTAGAATTTTCTTCATTGTTGAAATGGATATCCAAACCTTTAACAATATAACTGTTTCAACAATGAAGGAAAATTCTAAATAAAAAATCGGCACGGATTGTTTTCTTCGATAGGTTATGAAGTTCCTTTTCTAAAAATTCGAAGTCTCTAGTTTGAAATTTGTAAGAGAAATTGTGTAATTTCGTGAAAGGTAAAAAAGAAATACATGAGAGAGATACGAAGACTGTCGTGACATCTATTGGCAAAACTTGTCCCTTTACACCAACCTTAAAAAATAGCCCTATTTCTACCAGCCTGAAAGAAGCATGGAATAAGATCTCATATAGGATCAATTTACAATATAAGTTTGTGTTGTATTTGTTATTGATTATGTTGTTACAAACTACTTTTCAGTAAGACTGGAAGTTTTCGAAATGTGGGTCTGGAGAAGAATGGAGAGAATTAGTAGGGTCGAGCAAAATACGAAATGTTGATACAGCAATTCATGCGCAGGAAATAAGTTTTCTGCAACTGAATATTGATTTTCTTCATTTTGCACCTTTTTTTTTTTTTTTATTTTACACTTACGGTAATTTATTTCCTTACTACACAAAAACGTTACAAGTTCCAGCATTGGTCATGATCTCGAAAATATCTACATAGAACATGCTTACATTTGTTTCAAGTCTCAGGTCTTTATCATTCTTAGATCAAAAGATATACGAAGTCAAACTTTGGGTTGCTCAACTTTACGAACACACTGTAGCTTAAGAGTGTACCTTTCAAATATATATAATACAATTTGGTTTGCTCATTCTGATATTTCTTTATTTCAAAACGTCTGTTACTTTCCGGACAGCCCTCGTATCTAAAAGTCGTGTATTTACCCATAACCAGGCCGGTAGCCAGCCCAAAAATGAAGGGGGGCCGGCTGAAATTAGGGGGGCCTGGTCCAACCATATTATAGTTCATTTGCAAGGCTACGTGAAAATTTTAGGGGGCAGCAAAAATTTAGGGAGCCCGGCCCCCTTAGACCCCCCTGGATACGGGCCTACCCATAACCCTTTGTAAGCAGTAACATGAATGGTTTTCAAAAGCAAGAAGAACATAAAAGTAATAAAACAAACAGAAAGCCACAAATATCTATCAAATTCAAGTTTCTAAATCTTTGTTTAAAAGTTGCAACACTGCCTGCTTCTTTAGCCATGTCACCTCTTTATACAGCATCCAGGACTGGCCCCTCATTCCACGCTCTGCAACCCTCCCCCTTTTCCTTGCACCATGCTCAATCTGAATACCAAGAGAAGAAAGCAGAAAAATCAATTTCTCATTCCTTTCACTCTTACAACGACAATATCCCCTCCCCCCAACCCTTTAGCTTACGCATTTTTCGAATCCTCCCTCCGCCACGCCGCCACTTTAAGAACAGTTCCGCCAGTTACTCAAGACCATTTTATGCCAAAGTGCACCAATTCTAATTCTTCAGTCGCTGAAAAGATATTCTTTATGGGAGACAGAAAGCACAGAACTTGCTTCTAGAGGTAGTGTCTTTCTTTTCTTCTTTTTTCCCGCCTTTTTTCTCCTTCTTTAAACCTAGGCTCTTTATTCGGGGACGTGCTAAGGTTTGTAGGACCACCCAACCCTGACTAATGGTGTACTCAAGTGCTTTCTCGTTTCTATAGTTTTTTTTAAAATGAAAGTACAGACTCTTTTTTTTATGTCCTATTACGTATTTCTTGAATTTTTATGATGTATCACATTTTTAGTAATGTTTTCCAACCCTGTTTCTTTTCTCTCTTATTGGCGGGAAAATAAAAAGACAAAGAAATAATGTGGCATTTATATTATATAGCTCATAGTTTTCATGGATCGTTGCTCTGGAAAACATAATATTGCTTTTAATCACTTAACCCATTTATTTTTAAATTTTAAATCTTTTGATATAGGCCCTTTCAGCCATAAAATTTTCATTATGAACATTGGAAGTTCAAAGCTGTTGGAAAATCCAAAATGCTTTCTCACAATATGTCATATGTGAATGTAAAAGTTATTTATATTTTGTGTTTAAATTAACATATTAACAATTAATTTTGTAACAGAAGAATAAAAATGGTACTTATTCACATTTTCGCATTGTTATCGTATTTCGCGATTCGTATACTGTAGTTGAAGTACCCAATATTATCCGCCTTGGGTAGTTGATGGTCTTGAATCGAGATTTGAAACAAATTTTTTGCCTTGGTTTTCGAGGTTGTAATCGATATAATGGCGTAAATGACTAGCTAATCTCCAACCAAGGGCGCCCATGTTGTGGTTTCCAAGAGGGGGCAAGTATAAGCGACATTTCAAATGTAGTCTCAAATTTTGCGGTAACTATTCTAAAATATCTATTGGGTTTTCGATCTTCCGAAGCACAATTTCCTTTAAAGGGGGCGAGCGCCCCACTTTGCCCCCTTTGATGGGCGCCCTTGTCTCCAACATGAAGCTCTTGTAGTGTGTGCTATGGAATGTAGTTTTATCTTATATGAGACTTTTGTACTACTAACGGTGTTTTTGAATTACCGTCTTATTTTGGTATTTTTTATATAGAAATAATTGTATTTAGAAACAAATTTTAATTTTGATGTATTTTTTAATGTGGATGAGATTTGTATGTCGTTACGTGTAACGCCTAGTTAGCAGATACGTTGGTTGAAGATAGAATGACATGTTAGATGTAGGAACAACACTCACTTGTTTATCCCACAAACGCCCAAGACCAGTTTTATTCGTTAGCAACTGCATTGAACAATACCGTGTTACATCGAAAACCTGAGAAGAAAACTAAATGAAATTCGTACAAGAGAACGGGTAGTGTGCCTGAAGTGGAACAACGGGGGTTTGGCTAAATGAATGATAAAGCCCATGTAACGTAGTGAAAAAGAAAGTGGGTCACTGGTGGCACAAGGGGCGTTTGTGGGTTATAGTTGTTTCAGATGAAAATATGGTATTACAGTTTAAATTAGTTTCGTGTTTAATTTTTGACTAATATCGGTCACTTAGGTTTTAAAAAAGTCTGTTGGTTACTCTGTACCGATTGAGCCGGTTGATGGGTATTATTTAGTTTCTCCTCTAAATCTCTTAATGGACCACTGTAGCTTTAGTGGTAGAGCGTTCACCTCTGATGCATGGGGTCCTTGGTTCGATTCCAGCTCGCACCAAGTGATTTGTGATTGACAAACACTGTGTGCGTGGGTTTTCTCAGGGTTCTCCCGTTTCCTCTCACGTTCTTCACTCTACCATTTCATCCATTTCTCATCATCACTGTCAGTGTTTTCCTGTTCTGCCTAATGACCCTCCAGCACTTTGTAACATAATTTTTATCTTATCTTTAGGCAGAAGAGGAATTCCTGTTCTGCCTAACTTCCTTTCTGCCTCATCTTTGCAAAAAAAGAGATATTAAAATTTAACGGGAAATTTAATGCTAATTATTTTCCCGATAATTATAGTTGCTTTCAGGACATCTTGATTCTCTTATATCGTTTCAGCTTCTCTGAAATTAAATTAGCAATCATAGACCATCATTATATTACTACGAGTATATCTACGCGATATCTGTTGGCCGTTTACAGCTTCACCGAGGAGATCTCATCTTTCTCTTTACGAGCATGCAGCTCACTGAACAGTAATAGTTAAAGATATACAATTGCTCATGCCAAAACGTGGATTGATTCTCTTTCATGACATGGAAATTTCTTTAAAATAGTAATAGGAAAGTTTGTATTTTTCAAAAAGTGATCTTTAATGTTAAGGTAATTCACTCAACATTTCCTCGTACAGAAGTTGACATATTAAGAATAAGAGTAACATAAATATATAAATTGGAAAAATAGGACCTAATAAATTAGGTTGCATATTATATAAGCAAATACGAAGAAGATCATTCTTTTACTCAGTGGCGGATCCAGGGGGGCGATCGAAAACCGATATCAGAGTTTGGAGCTCTTAAAACTAGCTCTAAGTAGCAGTATTACAACCCACCGCCCCCCCTCCCCTCAGAAGTCCGTCCTGGATCCGCCCCTGCTTTTACTGTATAATTAATTTACCGATCTCTGTTCATAGTCTAAATAACAAGTAGTAGTATAGGCACAGTAAGATGCTGTACATAAAAACTCTTCAGTTATGTGGAATTAAAGTGTTATAATAATGTAGTATTTAACCCTTGACAAGAAAAACATACTTCTCAATGGTAAAAGAATTAACCATCTGAAAGATGTAAACAAATGCTTGTTTATGATTGGCCATAATTAGCAAATGTAAAAAAAAAAAAATCCTTATCTCTGATTGGTGGATTGCCTGTTCACGATATTGAAATGGAACTTCCAGAAATATTTGTACTTTTTTTGTTTTCTTTGATGTCAGTTTGTTTTGTTAACAGTTTTCCAATAACTATTTGTCAAGTTAGTCAAAGTTGAAATATAACATTCTTCTTTCTTAATTTAGTTAGTAACACATTGAGTCATGTCTCCATAGAACAATTGCTGGCTACAGTTCTGAATGAAGATATGTTGGTTTTTGCATACCTTGTGTTTATATAACATCAGTAATATGCGTTCTTATACATATCGATTCTGTTACAACATACTCCAAATAGGTCTAGAACTTGTGACTGTAAGGGATGTATCGGTGTAAAAAATAAAAGATACTTCGTAATGAAGAAAAGGGGAGAATTAGTTCACATAGAAAATATAAAATAAAACTTTGATTTTTAAAAAGTACTTTGAATTTTGTGATCTTATACTCGAAGTGCCGTAGTGTAGTTACCGTGCAATAGAATAAACTGGTTAAAATATTATTGAGACAATTACAGAATTATATTAGTGTGTATTCATGATAGAATGAAATGTATTCATGATAATGTATTCAACTTACAACATAATAATAATAATAATAATAATAATAATAATAATAATAATAATAATAATAATAATAATAATAATAATAATAATAATAATAATAATAATAATAATATGAAAAATAATTACTCAAATTTTTAGTTGAAATTTATTTCAAAGTATTCAGCGTCAACAAATAAGTCTGTTTCACAGCATTCCTGAGAAATCCACTTACAGACTGAATCACAGGAAGGGGAGAGTATCCGGAAATCCTAACTTTTGTGTAAATTTAGGCTAATTTTAGGGGGATCTTACAAATGTTAATGTAATTTAGGCTCATATTGAATTTAGATCCTTCCAAAAATTCCTGCGTATGTTATCTGACTCATAGGAATTCTGTTGAAAAAAATTAATTTTCTCAGAATCACCAAATTTAGAATTTAAAATTGTATGCAACTTCCTTTAACAAAGTAATTATATTATTAAGTTTGTATTTGTACAAATATTGCTCAGTTCTCTGTAACACCGGCATGCTTTTTGTTTGTTCTGACTTCATGTCCGCCAGTGATTCTTTCCATTTCAATCGCATGTAGAGATTCCTCTCTTTTAGAAGAGTACTTAAGAACTTACGTAATGAGAGGTGCGAAACATCTACATTCGACTCGTATTTCCGATGCGTGTACCTTGGCTTGGGTTTCGTCGTCCTTCCTTCCCAGACATCAACAAAGTTTTGATTCTTGCTTCTGGTTTGACACTTCCACTAATACATGTTATATACACAAGGATACTTGTATCAAGTTTCTAGTAAAATTTCCAGCTTTTATTGGTATTGACATTAAGAAAGCATTAACTACGTGCTTTTAGTTTATATTATAAGAAAGTGGGAGGAAACGGGAGAACCCCGAGAAAACCCACGAGCACGGTGTTTATCCACCACAAAGTCCACACGGGTGAGTTGGGATCGAACCATGACCCCAAGCACCTGAGGTGAACGCTCTACCACTGAGTCACTGCGCCCCCCTTGTCGAGCTAAAAGAAGATTATGTTGAAGAAAAAAATCATTGCAAAGTGATTTCTTTAAGGACTTATTGAGCGAGCCTGCTACCATCTTCTCTGTTAAACCAGAAGTGAAACCATTGAAACCAGAAGTGTCAGAACTGAACCACTTACGGTCTTAACGTTCATCGCCACAGAGTAAAAACGGTAATAGATAGCGAGAAGCGGTTTTCTCGAAACAGCTTTTTTTATTATTAATTTTGGACTTGAAGATGTGCTAAGAACATATTCCCTCTAATTTATGTAATAAAACTAGAAATAATAGAAATCTACTAACACTTCCGGTTTGAATATTGAGAAAATATTACGTCACACAAACCAAACTTCTTAGCGTGTTGTACACATGACACTGCTACTTATTATGTTATCCAAAATAATGGTAATGAAAATTGAATATAAGACAATATAAAGATCAAAGTGCTATCACCATTCTAGAAGTACCTTTTGTGTTTGTATTAACATAAGGAAAGAAATATTAACGAACATTTCATAATTTATGCAATCAAATGTTATGAATTACTTACCTCTGCCTTCGTGATAGCTGAGAAATTTGGTGACAAATAATAACGGATTCCTTCTGCAGCGCCTGGGAGGGTCACACCACGAATTAACAAAATCAGAAGAACAACGTAAGGAAACAAAGCAGTAAACCACACAACCTGAAATAAAAATACAGTATTTCTTTTAAAAGAAAAGAAATAATACATAATGGTCATCACGTTTCGTATTGGTAACAGTAAGTCCTCAGAATGACTACTTTAGTAGCCAACATTGGTTCATTACAGATTTATACGATTTGTAATCACTAAGGCTTGGATTTCTATGAGATATCATATTTTGATTTGGCATCTTTTTTTTCTTTTTTCTTTACATATTTAATTAAATACAAATATATTTCTGATTCTTGTGAACACAAAAATACTTTTTTAGTGTTGTAAATGCATATTTTTAACCGTTTTAATTTAGGCTATATTTGGGAATGAAGTGATACAAAAATAATATTATTGGTCTTATTTTAATCGAGTTTGGCTTAATATGCCAATGTTGGCGATGAAGTTCTTTGGAACTTCACTTCTTAGAAATATTCGAGATATTGTAATAGCATTTGAAAGAATACTATAGTGTAAGGGTTAACGGTTCTTCACTTTACATGGCATCAACCACTTCGAAAGAGATTTCGCCGACTCACATCTATTTGTCTATCTGTCTACCTCTCCTCCCCAAGCATTATCGCCAAGTCCTTGCAATCACAGTCCAGTTATAAGTTTTCAAGAAGGTCCTTTAAGGTAGAGTACATACCCATCCCAAAATGGGAGAAGCCATGAAGTAGAGACCTGCACGGGCCGAATTTTTCGGCCCGAGCCCAATCCAGCCCGAATGTGCCTAGGCCCGGCCCAGCCCGGGTCCGAAAAGTTTTGAAGATTTTCGGTCCGAGCCCGGCCCGGCCCGGCCCGATACGTTTTTTAAAATTCTTGGCCCAAGCCCGACCCGGGCCCTATAAATTTTAAAAGTTTCATTTTGTAACATTTTTCACGGACACACTTCTTCAACGTTTGCCTTTATTCTAATTATCGTTTAACGAAAGTCAATAATTATTGCAATTAATTGGCCCCAGCCCGGCCCGACCTGAAGAGAAATCAGTGTCTGCTCGCCCAAGCCCGGCCCGGCCCAAAGAAATAACAGAGTCGGCCCGCCCAAGCCCGGCCCGCGGGCCGGGCAGGGTTTCGGGCCTCGGGCCGAGTCCGGCCCATGCAGGTCTCTACCATGAAGTGTGGTAGAAACTTCAAATACTACGTTACTCCCTCAAACCATCACTGGTACTTATGAGTGACTTTTTTCTTCTTTTCTTTCTCTCTCTGCAGAGGGATATTTTTCGAATTTTTCGTTTTTTTTTTTTTTTTTTTTTTTTTGTCTGAAAGAAACTCCTCATCATTATGAGCATAATTTCAAGATGCCTAAAAGTCAAATGCACCAGTAGTGTGAAGTTATACTTTTTTAAAAGATTATGTTTTGGGTTAAATTTTGCCACTTTTGAGGCATAAATACATGCATATTTCTAAATTTTTTCAGTCATCGGAATCCAAACCCTAACCACACATCACACAAGTGGACTTATGCGAGGGGCGGGAGGGTCAGCATTGATTTAAATCACTTTTTTTTTCTTTGCTCCTTTTCTCCTTTCGAAATTTAAGCCAAAAAGGTTCAAATACAGAAACCAATTTAATAGTTTTTTATATATACAAGCTATCAAAACTAAATACGTTCACCTAAAGTTCACTTAATGAAAAAGTTAACCTCTATTACATATTACGGAACTATTTTGTATCAGTTCTTAAAAATCAAATAACAATAAATTATTTAATCCAGATAGCACGTTTTTTAAATGCTATATAATGTAGTATTGATGATATAGAAATATTCCACAGACATTCGAATACTTTTGAAACAATGTTAGAATGTTCCTGCTAGTCTAATGGATAGGGCGTGTACCTTTTCATGCACGAACTCCGGGGTTCAATTCCCCGTGGAAGAGCAGCACAAAATTTTAATTTCACAATAATTCACTTTTTCGTTAATCACATGTTTCCTTTAGTCTAAAGGACATAATTGTGAGACGTTAAACTAAAAATTCCATTAATTTTTTTATAGACTGTTCTATGAATATTATTGTACTATGCAACATAGGCGGCGCCACAATGGGTGCAGTGGGTGCAGGTGCACCCACATTAACTTCAATTTTCAGATTTCCTACAATAATCCTTTCTATTTTGTATACTTATTGTTTCCTATGTTTGGATATATTTGAGTGACTTCTTAAGTCTCTCATAAGTTACTTGCTATCAAACAGCGTTTTTTTTTTTTTTTTTTTTAAGTAAAACTTAGGGATTATTTTTGAGATCTTAAGGCTCAATAATGCAGAGCGTTCTGCCAACAATGTTAGGATGTGTTGCCAGACCGTCTTCGGTTACTAGTTGCTCATGCGAACGGAATTTCTAGAAGATCAATTATGACAAGTCCAAACTAAGATCAACTATGCTTCAACAGAGACTCAACTTCATAATTTTGCTTTCTGTTGAAAAATCGTTTTCAGTGAGCATAGATATTGAAGAATTTAAAGTCATGGTTCCATTCAACAGAAGAATGTCCTCATAAAAGCTCTTGTAATTGATGCCATTGCAAATAAAGTAACCTTGAACTCCTAAAAATTTTGATATTTCTTTGATAAATCCATAACTTACATACCCGTGTACCGAAGTATGAAGTTTCTTTAAATATGCAAATAAAAGTTTTTATTGCGTACCATGTTAATATTTTTTACTGTCTTATCTGTTCCCAACCTGCATCCACATTACCAAAATCCTGGCGCCGCCTAAGATGTGCAAGACGTAAGGAAAGGTGCGATGACCACTAATTTAAAAATGGTAACTTAACCTCTTCACGGATATGACATCAAATGATGCCACATATTTATCGGGAAAAAATCCGATTTTTTTTTCACGAAGAAGAGTGCGAATTGAAGGTAAGTAAAAATAATATTGTGAAGCACTTGGTTTTACTTACCTTCAGTTCGCACTTTTCTTCGTGAAAAAAATTCGGATTATTTTCCCGATAAATATGTGGCATCATTTGATGCCATATCCGTGAAGAGGTTAAGAACCGAAGAGCTCGACAATAGGCAAAATTTTGTTTGTTTAAATATTGAACAATATTTAAACAATAAGCACGATACGTCATTGCTTTCTGAATCTCTTTAAGCAAAGTGACAAAATTAAAATGCAGAAAACAATAGTGATTCGAATTTAGGATGGCTCTAGCACCAATAGCTAAATGCCAAACACTTTTTTTAAAAAAAAAAAGTTAAAAAATCTTTGCACACGCATCAAGTTGACTATGCTTTATGAAAAATGTTTCCCGTTCTTTTGTGGTTTTGTCAATTAATCGCAGGCACATGGCACATCTATAGGTCTCCCAAAATCTGTAGGCACTCTAGTATTTTGAGCTGAAAACTTTACAGATCAACATACTTTTTTACATGTAGGTCCTATACTCTTTATAATTCACTTAACATAAAATTGTTAATTTAATCGGCAGTAGCGTCTCTTGAGGGAAGTCACAATATAAGGGAACTAAATTTAAAAGATGTGCTTTTCCTGTTTGCAGATTGTAACGATATGTGACCATTTTTATTTTAGCAATATAGCCTTAGTTCGTAACTTTTTTTTTTTTTTTTTTTTTTTTTTTTTTTTTTTTTTTAGCAATGTGACAACTCATGAGCCACCACTGCTGTTTAGTTTAAGTTAATCATTGTGTTAATACAAGTTGTAGTAAAAAATCGGGGAAAAAATGTGTGTATTATTTAAACAAAATCGGGGCAATGTTTTGGATTCTGAAAACGGGACAATCCCGATTAATCCGGAAGTATGGTCATCTTATTCAAATTTGGCCCACTTTCTAAACAAGATGATGTATGTATAAGAAAAATGGGATGACACAGTTAAAAATAAGATTTGAACTATCGTAGTGTGTTTGATGCTGTTCCACTGAGAATTCGAGTCGGGACCTCGTGCGTGAAGGGCACCATCGCTAGTCACTAGACCAGCGAAAAGGGTAACAAAGCAAATATATTCAACCCTTTTATCACTTAACGAAATAATGGCCACAGTGAAAAGGATAACAAAGCAAATACACTCAACGGTTCTACCACCTAACGAAATAACGGCCACTATAAATAACGTTATATTCACTTACCTTTCCCGAAGTGGAGATTCCCTTCCATAAACTGAAGTAGCAAATAACATAAACAGCGAGGAGGCACAAAGCTAAGTCCCATTTGATTGTTCCTAGATCATGAATTCCCTGGCTTTGATGGAGTTCCAAAATCAAGCGACTAGAAAAAAAAGAAGAAAGATGATTAGAGGAGGGATGGCTCTATAGTCTAATAACAAAGTCATCTGCGTTCCTAATTAAAACGAAGAAAAACGTTTAAAAAAATAAATAATATAAATATTTATCCCTGTATACGAATTATTATAAAAGTGTAATTGAAAAATCCAAACAACTTTCTTTGTTTTATTGCCTGCCTTATTACTAAACTGGTAAACCATGTATATTGCTTCCTTAATTCGCACACCTTTCTCTCCAAATTAATAAATTAGTTGAGAGAATAGTCAATACTACATGTACTTCCCCATAGTTTAATTCAGAGATGGCCACCCTCACTCATTTTTGCTCTCAAGAGAGCCGGCCTCACCCTCACTCACCCTCATTTTGGTAGATGAGGGTGAGGGAGTCGACTGAGGGTAAGGATGTCTGAGGGTAAGGTTGAGGGAGCCGATTGAGGGTGAGGGTGGCTGAGGGCGTGTGTGAGGGAGTCGATTGAGAGTGAGGGTGAGGATGGCTGAGGGCGTGTGTGAGGGTGTCGATTGAGGGTGAGTGTGAGGGAGTCAACTGACGGTGAGGGTGGCTGAGGGTGAGGGAGTTGATTGAGAGTGAGGGTGGCTGAGGGTGAGTGAGGGTTTGCAAAAATGCCCATCTCTGGTTTAGTTATTAAGTTCAATTGTCAATACGACGATTTCACAGCAAAACTAATAATACCTTCACTGAAAGAATAGATACTTAAACTAAGCTATTCACAGCTAAACTAGCCTAATAATTTTATTTAAAGAATACTTAAAACTCATTGAATATCACTAACGCGATGATCTGTGGAACCCGGAGGTTCAACGCCGCGTTCATAAAAGCTCTTCATTTACTTCTATTCTTAGCCAACTGGATCCAGTTCCTACTTTGTATTTTTATTTCTGTGAGGTCCTTCTTAATATTGTCCTCCCATCTGCGCCTAGATCATCCTAATGGTCTTTATCCGATTGGATTTCCAGTTAAAACTTTGACAGCGTTTCTACTTTCTTTCATTCTGGCTACATGACCTGCCCACCAGAGCCCCCTAGACTTGATGACATTAACGATGCTTAGTAAACGGTATAAACTATGCAGTTTGTCGTTATAAAGTTTCCACCATCCCCCATTCCCGTTCCTCTTGGGTCCGAATATTTGTCTCACAGTCAGGATCTTGTTCTCAAATACTTTCAGTCTACATTCTTCTCTCAGATTAAGTGACCATGTTTCGCAACCATACAGAACAACATGCATGATAATCGTTTCATATATTTTAAATTTCAAATTGCTCGACAGAATACGCTAAGACAAAAGAGTTTTAATTGAATAATAACAAGATTTCCTGTTTTTAATCATTTCATTTCTTCGTGAATATAGTTTTGGCTAGTTAATGTTAATCCTAAATATTTAAAAGTATCCTCTTTGTCGAAAGTATTATTTGATATTTTAACGCATCCATAATTTGTATATTACGATTCCGACGAACTTCCATGTATAAACTTAAAAAAAAAAGTAAATAATACGTTTTTCACAGCTAAACTAGTATATTTATTGACTAGATAATGAATGAAACGTTTTTCACAGCTAAACTAATACATCTACTGATTGGGTAATGAATGGAACGTTTTTCACAGCTAAACTAATAAATCCATTGATAGGACAGTGAGTGGTATGCTTTTTTTTTACAGCTAAACTATTAAGTCCATTGACAGAATAGTAAATGTTACGTCTTCATAGCTATTCATTGTAAGAACAGTAAACGGTACGATTTTAAGTGTTAAATTAATAACTTGAATGCCGGGATAGTAGGCTAAATACTACATTTTCTCACTAGATTAATAAATCCATTAACAAATAAGAAAATACTCCGGTTTCCACAGTTTCAGAATCTTTTCTCGACTAACTTGACTTCCAATTGAAATTTTATTACATGCTATATACTTTCATAAAATCGTCTAAAAATAATAAATACTTACTTGAAGTATTCTGTGGCTGCAGAAGTATATTTTGGTTCATCTCCATTCCAGCTACTCTCATTGTAAGTTCTATTGGTAGGGGATACAACAGCAAAGGTGGTAGTTTCCAAACCAGAAGAAGTAATATTAGTTCTATTCAAACTGTGCTCAACTGTTTCTGGGGATAACTGGAAAATATTTTTTTTTTAAATAAAAGAATGGATAATTATATTTTTCTATTGTTCAATAGCCATAATTTTATAAATGGCTTAAATAATAAATGGCTTATACTTTAATATCTTATATAGGGGTCAGGAATGTACTCAGCAAGTTTTTCTTTGGGGGAAGGCGGAATACTTTTTTTCAGGAGGAGCTGGGCTTTTACACACTAAAAGCGAACCGGAAGTCCTCTTTTTGAATGTGAAAGCATTAATAACTCACCATCCATAGATTATATATATATATATATATATATATATATATATATATATATATATATATATATATATATATATATATATATATACACCAGTGGTCGAAGTGAGACGGTATGCGGTGGTATGCCATACCGCCTCTGGTTTTTCAGTGATGAAGGCATACCATCTCTGGTTTTTCGGTGATCAAGAGTAGTCACTGAAGAGTAGATGCTAAATACTTTTAATAAACCAATTTTTATACACAGGAATTGACGAATAGCTTTCCACGTAAAAAATTTTTATTTCTTATGTGGAAATAATTTCTAAGTTAACAACACCGACATTTTTCTTATCTTTTCCTTAGCTTTTGTTTTTAAAATGAGGCGTCTTCGAAGTTCATCTAGTTTATATTTTGATATACCATATTCAATTGTCTCTTTCGTATGTATGTACATGTCTTCTTGTCTTAATTGATATAAACGTCGTGTTTTGAGCATGGGCAAATTTAAGGGCTGTCAGCTGTGGGGGGCGGTTCTTCCAGGGATTTGGAATACCCCTCATTCGAATGGGGTCTGGGAGTTTTCCCGCAGGAAATTAATATAAAAACTCTGTTTCTGAGCATTTTCGTGTCTGATTCTCTAGAATACAACACAAGGGGATTTAATTGTTGCAGATAGTCGTTGGCGAGGGATCAAAGTGTCTCCATGTCGCCTTCGTAACTAAAGAGAAGCTCTCCAGTGGTTTTCAGTCATTATGTAAATAGAAATGCAATCTTTTAGGCATCATACTCTCACTGTATTTCAACATTTAGATAGGCGATATGTCGAGTCAAAATCGTAATAAAACATACCGCCTCTGCTTTTTCCACACTTCGAACACTGTATTACACGAATTATTATTATTTGCACTTGGTTAGGATTAACAATTAGATTTCTGGGCTTTCGGCACCTATGGCCAAGTTAGCCCATCACGTATAAGAGATGACGTCCTTTGGCTATAATTTAGGTACCATTTGCCTGGTAGGAACGAGGAAAACCCAGGAAAACCTTAATCAGGAGGGTTGGCCTCAAAAATGCTTTTTACACATTTTTGACCGAGTGTTCCCACCGAGAATCGAACCTGAGCCAGTAAACTATTCATACGAAAAGACAAACAAATTTTAAGAAGTCCGTTTATTTGGTGTCGCTTTTATGTGTGTAAATAAAAGACATGGAGCACCGCGCTTAAATTTCTGGCTTTAATTTCTTAAAATAAATTATGTTATGCTGCTGGTTGTTACTGAAATATTTATGTTTTCAGAAAAGTTTGTTCGAAGAAAACTTAGCCTAAAGCGTTAATTACCATTTGTGGACTTCCTAGTGACAAATGATCATCATATCTAAGGGTTACTTACCGTAGGAAGTATTTGTTTATGAGATAACGATAAAATTGCATGAGTCGTATTTCATGAAATAATAATAATAATACAGTGAAACATCTACTAACGGACACCTTTATAAAGCGGACACCTCGCATAACGGACATATTTTGTAATCCCCAAACACTGTAATAGGAAAAAACATATTGGCAAACCTCTCTAAAGCGGACACTCTCTAGTACGGACACGGACAGTCTTTCTTGTCTTTTATAGGTATTATTTACCTCGGTATTACGGACACTCTCTCTAGACACAAGTTGGAAAGTGCAGTAAAAATACACTTTTAGTAATTCATACGTATGTCACCAAGGAAGAACATGTGGGCGTGACAACATTTTGCTTCCTCAACTGTCTATTCAGCAACCCAGAGGAAGGGTCTCTGTTTCAAAACACCCTTATATCCTTTGCTTGCATTCCACTCCCAAAAAATCTGTTTCAGAAACAAAAGTGATTGACAGTTGCCCACTGTTTGGAATGACACATCATTCTACTGTACCCGCTGGAATCTCTAACCAAACAGAAGCCAAGTTTGGTATTTTTGACCACGCGTACGCATATTGTCTTTTAAAAAAGTCAGTGCTGGACTACAATTAACTCACAAATTAAAGCAATACACCGAAAACATAGTAAGTAGCGATCAGTGTAAAGTGCAGAGAACTATAACATCTTATTCCCATGTTGTGCCTCGAATTGGATGGAGCAAAATAATGCAGGTACACTAACATTTTGCTAATATTCATAAATACGTAATTCATGCAAAAATATATTTTTTCTAATTGCATATTACCTTGTTTATTAATTTACGTAAGAAAATATTGAAACCTCTCTAAGGCGGACACCTCTCTATTGCGGACAATTTTTGATTCCCCACGGCTGTCCGCTTTATAGAGGTTTCACTGTAATAATAATAATAATAATAATAATAATAATAATAATAATAATAATAATAATAATAATAATAATAATAATAATAATAATAATAATAACTACTTTTGTAATATTTTCGTGACAAATGATTTTGTGAATTTTTCTAGGGCAAATGAGTTATGCCATATTTTTAGGTTATTAATAAAACATCTTTTAATGAAATGGGAACAAAGTTGTCTGACTCGTTTTTGAGAAAGTCGACCGGGAAAAAACTCATCCCTGAGAAGAAACTATGTATTGTGATTTTTTTTTTTTTTTTTTTTTTAGACAAATGAGTTATGTCATATTGTCAGGTTATTAAAAGTATTTATTTGCAAAATACGAACAAAATCGCCCGACTCGTTTTTGAGAAAATAATCTGGAAAACTCAGTCCCAAGAATAAACTACCTCTTCCTGATCCCCCCCCCATCCTGGAAAACCAATTTATGCGATATTATAGAGTTGTTAGTTAACATTGATTTCTGAAATAGGAACGAATTCACTAGAGCCGTTTATGAGAAAATCGTTAATTTTCATCCTTTAGAAAACTACCTTCTTTCTTTGTAGTACGAAGAAAATTCAAAAAGTACCCTAAGGAATCTTATAACAACTTTAAGTTTTAAATTTGGCCTCGATACGTTGAACGGTATGACCTCTAGGCAAGATAACATCTTTATCTTAAGACAAACGAACAGACATACAATAATCTGTTTTTCGACATGTAGCGGCTGTGAAATTAGTTGAAATCTCGAATTCGACTTTTTTTTTCACGATCATCGAACTTTCTTCTCTCCTATCATCGCTCGAAAGTAAAAATAGAGAAAAATCGACAAAATAATAATAAGATCATTCTTAGATAGGTATGCTATAGCATAGTAGGTTAATAAAATAGCAACTATGTGCATCCAGTTAGGTAAATGAGAGTAATGAAGTCGATGATTAATCAGTATTAATAGTGTAAGCAGGGCGCTGAATCATTTCCTCCTTTAGTCAGTCTCCTTTAGCCTAACCGGCATAATCGTGGGACGTAAAACTTAAAGATTTCATTTTTTCCTTTAGTCAGCGATGCCGAAATGGATTCTGCTTTCATGTAGTATGTTCCATTTGCGACTCCTACCTTTATATAGACACGTTACGACTCTTGTATATACATAATTTGTCATGAAAAACGGAAAAGCTTTGCACGGATATATTTAAAGAAGAACTTACTTCCCATAAGCTTTATCCTTAACATGACATTTCAGCAGATTAGTTCTATACTGTGTTCTTAATATTTCGAAACTCTTTTCCGTTTCCATTGTCATAACAATTTACCATTTGTGGGTGCGGATAAAGAGCATTAAAAAAAAAAAGAAAGAAAAGAAAAGAAAAGAAAGTGGATGTTTAAATTTTATTGTTAGTATTTAGCTTCCGTTTGGCTGTATTATTAGCGTGCGTGACCTCGATGTGCATGGTCCCTGGTTCTATCCTCGCTGGGAGCATTAACATTTTCTTATATTAACACAGCATCATGAGACAATTGAGGAGCCACCTGAATTAAGAGGTAGGGAACTCAGATACAGAAAGTCAGAAACAATTGTGCCTGGGAATCGGTGCGCTGGCCACTCATCATATAGTTTAACGTAAGCCATCTGGGTGGCCATAACCTTTTATGGCTCTAGCGTCAGGAAGTTTAGTTTAGTACTTCTTAGCAAATTTAGTCAGTACTTCAATACTGAAGAGAATGTAACTCCTTTCTAGTATGTCATATATGCAATTTGCCTTACCTTTATGCACTGAAATAAAATGCTAAACTTCGTGTCACAAGAGTACATGAAGTTCTCTGGCAGACCATATGGCCCACATTAATGTCGGTGACACCATATGCAATGCTTGGTGTATGTCTACATGTGTGTGAAAGCGCGTATCCTCATTATGGCAATCATTAGTTCTCTCCGTGATATATTTCTGGCTATACCACTGTCATACCGCTGAACACCAATTCTATAGTCTATAAAATCGGTAGTACTAGGCTTCTGTTAACCGCAACATCAGGTTCTTAGGGTTGAAATGACAAGCTAAAATAGTCATGCTGGGATCACTTGGCTGTGTTAAAACTGAGTTGTTAACACAATATATATATATATATATATATATATATATATATATATATATATATATATATATATATATATATAAAAGAGAACGTACAATTCTTTGTCCGCTCATCACGCTAATACGGCTGAACCAATTTCTTTCATTTTTGGGGGGTTATTAGGATTTGGACCCTAGATGGTTTTTATCATATCACTTTAATTTTTAATTACCAGTGTCTTGAGATAATTGACCATTCAGGTGTCCACAAATCCTTTGTTAGTTCATCATAGGTAAAAATAAACGTATTTATATGCAACCCGCATGACCGTGTCACTCGGCGGGTTAACATAAATGACAGGCGATATACAGCGGAAAATAGCTTGAATCTTCTGTTTAAAATTTTTTAATTGATTTGCTTATTTTTACAGACACTTTTACAATATGCCAGCACCGGGATGACCGCAGCGAAGCGGGGCGGGTTAACATAAATGACAGGCGATATAATGTTAAGATTTACTGCAATCTTCTATGGTTTTTATCATATCACTTGAAAGCGAAAAAGTAAAAATTATCTAAGTAACAAAGTTTATTGCGTTCCGGGGTGACCGCAGCGAAGCGGGGTGAACGCTTCATATCACTTGAAAGCGAAAAAGTAAAAATTATCTAAGTAACAAAGTTTATTGCGTTCCGGGGTGACCGCAGCGAAGCGGGGTGAACGCTGCTAGTATATATATATATATTTGCAATGTACAGGCATATTTTACAGGATATGAATTTTGACTACATAAATATAAGCGGTTTAAATCTTTTTTCAGTTTTTCGTACACCAAATGTGTAATTTCAAATTCTACGGGACATATATAAAAATTTAACATGTTTTAATAGTTAATATCGTCATTGTGTACTTTTGATAATAAAGAAACGTTATTTACGGAACTGCAATAGTGCAATTGCCTATCAAATAATGAAAAATAGTTAATATCATCGTTTTGAAATATGTACATAATGAAATATTTGTTAGATTCAATGTCCTGACTTTCTCCCAGCATATTAGTGGTCTAATTGCGACACTCTAGTATTTAAAATGGATGATGTATACAAATCGAGGTGCTGTAGCAGAAAAGCTTTCTTCTATCATTAGTGATTGCGCCAACAAAAATGATTTAACTTCTTCGAAGAAATTGTTCAGTTTTGCTTTTCATAATCTACGAATCCCCAGAAACCGAACAACATCCTCAGTCACTAACATAGTCAAACAAAATCTAAGAGAGTCTTCTGTAGTAGAATGTTCTGCAACTTCAAGTAAGAAGATCAAACCCGACTTATCTAAACTGATTACAGCCAAAATCGCTGATTTTGATACAAGAGGTGCCTTAAGATTACTGATATCTGACGATTCTCTGGCTCCTTCGAGTGAGGAAACTTTTGCTAGTCTACAAAACAAACATCCGTCTCCTTCCAGAGTTTTAGAAATGCCGGAGCAATCAGACTGCTTGACATCTTCTCTCCTTGTAAATGAAGACATGGTATCAAGAGCAATCCATAATTTTAAGAATGGCTCCGCTTCTGGAATCGATGGCTTATCCACTCCACACCTGAAAGACGAAATTTCTAAATCTACAAGAGCATCAGCGTCTGTTTTACTAGGCGAAATCACGAAATTAGTTAACACCATTTTAAATGGAAACGTAAATCAAGACGTGTGGAAATACCTTTTTGGACCCAATTTGTGTGCATTACGAAAAAAAGGATGTCGGAATCAGACCTATAGCAGTTTGATGTGTTTTTCGACGACTAGCATCCAAGATAGCTGTTTCGCTCGTTTACAACCAATGCTCTCAATACTTACAACCACACAAACTGGGGTTTGCAACTAAAAAAGGTAATGAAGCTATTATTCATGCCACACGGACATACATAAAGAGAAATGAAAACGCAAACAAAGTAATCTTAAAAATTGATTACAAAAATGCCTTTAATTCGGTGGAAAGAGATTCAATGCTAAAAGAAGTGAAATCTTTTATGCCACATTTGTATCTTTTTTTTTTTTTTTGGCAAAGCTATGCTTATCCATCAATATTATTTTATGGAGAAAAAACTATCTCACCGCAAGCAGGATGCCAACAGGGAGATCCTGCAGGTCCAATGTTGTTTAGTTTGGCTATTCATCCGATAGTCCAAGCGCTTTGTTCTAAATTGAACGCCTTTTATCTGGATGATGGAACCCTAGAAGGATCGCCGAATATAGTCATAGAGGACATGAAGCATTTATTTACAGAATCTAAGAAAATTGGGCTAGAGGTGAATTCATCGAAATGTGAACTCTATTACACATCGGGTAAAATAGACACAGACGTAGAAATCCAATTTAAAGAGCTGTTGCCAGGCATACGTATTTTACAACCAGATGAATTATTGTTATTAGGGTCTCCGCTCCACGAAGAAGGATATGATCTCCATTTCGAGAAATATATGAATAGTTTCAAAGTAATAACTGAGAGACTAAAAAGTTTACCCAATCACATAGCTTATTTTCTTCTCAAAAATTGCTTCGGCATTCCAAAGCTAACGTACTTTTTAAGAACTGTTCCAACATGGAAAAGACCATCTAAAGTTTTACAGATAGATAATTACTTGAAAAAGACATTACAGCTAATAATCAACTATTCCCTAAACGAAATCCAATGGACACAAGCAAGCCTTCCAGTCCGCCTAGGAGGTCTAAACATACGGGAAGCACCGGACTTGAACCTACCAGCCTTCCTTTCCTCTTGCCATGGGGTGCGTTCACTTGTCTCCAATATTCTAAATATTTCAGTTGACAACGTGGATATACATCACATGGATGAGGCTTTGGAAATTTGGAAGGGGATCTACAACAGTAAAATTCCTGAGACAAAAGAATTGCAAAAAGTTTGGGATGCAATATTACTACAGGAAGTAATAGATAATGAAGTAATTCCTGAAAGTATAACTGACACTGTGCGTATGAAAGCTTTACAGAAAAAAGAGACCGGTGCTTGGTTGCAAGTCACGCCATCTAAAACAATTGGTACCTTTTTAGATAACAAAGTTTTTCAAATATGTGCAGCTTTGCGTCTGAGGGTAAATATCTGCCATACATTTACTTGTACATGCCAAAGCAGAATGAATGAAAAAGGGTTGGTTAATTGAACAACATAATAAAACGATCACTGGCGAGCTTTGATTTTCCAAGCATTTTGGAACCACCAGGAATGTTTCGGGAAGACGGAAAGCGGCCAGATGGAATTACCCTAACTCCATGGAAAATGGGTCAACGGTTGATATGGGATGTCACATGCGTGGATACCTTTTCACCATCTTATTTGCCATCAACACAAAACGAAGCAGGTAGTGCAGCTGAAGTGGCCTGCAAGAGAAAACACTGCAAATATTCTAAACTGAAAGAAGAGCATCTTTTCGTTGCTTTTGCAACTGAAACTATTGGGGTTTTCAGCAAAGAAGCTCACAAATTTTTGAAAGAACTGGGTTCCAATTTGATTAATAAATCAGGTGACGCCAGAAGCCAACAATTTTTAGTACAAAGCATTAGCCTAGCTATACAATGAGGCAATGCGATTAGTATCTTAAGCTCCTTCCCTTCACACAAGTTAGAAGAAATATTTTATCTTAATTAAACATAACACCTATTTCGAATTTATAACAATACAGTATATAATTTATTACGTACTATTTTCTGCTACGATAACATCTGTGTGACTGCTTCCATATTTATGAATATATGTGAAGGCTTCATGAACACTCTTCACAACTTCTATGGTACATTCTAAACTAATGTATTCGGTTTTTAATGACCTAGCTGGTTGGAGGCCCAAAGAGCTATCAAAACAGATTAGACAAAGAAGAAAGAACATCACTGTATGTAGCGAGATGAGGAAGAAAGTAGTGATTTACATTCACAAGACTTTAAAAAATTTCTTTCTTCGTGTGTATAAAAATGAAAACTCTTCAAGAACTATTAAGTAAGAAATGTCATACAAAAAATGTATACAAATTATTCCTATCATATGATATAAATATACTTTTTTTTTAAAAAAAAAAGTATGCTTACCGGTCTGCAAAGTGGCGTATTCCAAGAGTTATCACAGGTAGTCCATGGTAACATTGTACTAAAAGAAGCAAAGAAAAAGCGCAGGGCCCAAGCAATGATGACATTATAATAGAAGTCCACGTAAAAAGCGATAAGAGCCACAGCATATCCTATACCTAAAAACAAAGAAGAAAAAAAAACATGTTAGATACGCATTCAATTGTGTTTTCATTCCTTGCTATGATACGTATAAGCTTATTAATAGTTTAACGCTATAAGGCTTTATAACACTTTTTTTTCCTAACAGTATTTGTAGTTTACACAATAGTTAGTCATAATTCAGGTACGAGAAAGGTTCAGAAACTAAGGTTACAATTTCGATATTTCTGGAGTTTCGTCTGTTGTAGAAGAATCAGGAGTGTGCGGTAATTTTTTAATACATGGAGTTGGCAACTGTACAGAGTTTTAGCCACCTGCCACCTACGGCACTAGTTATAGGTGGGAACCAAGGATGTTATAAAATAGAGGACCTGCCCATACAATAAAATCGTGAAGCCGTACGTCACAGCTTCGCCACACCTACTCTGCCCGCTCCGCGCCACTAAGATCGCAATGTTTTGAGCCAACAAACATGGCGGAAGCGAGAGTAGCCAATCAGACGTGCCGGTTCCGACGATGCTCGGTTGTTTTTTTTTTTTTTTTTTTGGCTTCACTGAGTTCATAGGATGAAGATATGTATCGGCAAATAATCTATTTTATAACATCCTTGTTTGGAAACCTGGTCTTGCGAAGAAGTCTGCCCATTTATTCGGTTTCTGTGGGCGAAACATGTAACCGCGGCTGAAATTCACTAGCAGCTGGTAGAGGAAATCGGCCAAGACTTCTCACCTTGGGCGTCATCTTCCTTCACGACAACGCGTGCCCGCAAACAGCCTAGAAAATCACTATGCTGTTGAAACAGTTTCGCTACGACATCATCGACCACTCTCCATACACCCTGGATCTCGCTCCAAGCGACTTTCACCTGTTCTCGCACTTGAAGGAGCATCTAGAAGACCGTCACTTCGCTCCAGACGAGGAAGTGAAACACTTTGTGACAACGTGGTTGAACACACAAGGACAAGATCTTTACCTGGAGGGAATCTTCAAACTTATCCCACGATGTGACAATGACAAGTGCCTCAACTGATATGGAGATTATGTCGAAAAATAACCTAATGTGTGTACTATTTACTGGCTGTATTGGTTGTATGAAATTATATGTTGTATTGTAACCTTACTTTTTGATCATTCCTCATATAAACATAACAAATATTACTCTTCAAGTGAATGTAAAAGTTATTGTACTTGTAATTGTTGAAGTCTGACGCTAAGAGGCAGTGGTATCGATAACAAAAGTGATATTAAGTCAGCGAATATGAATGCAGATTACACAATGACTCTGTTTTACTCTAGTCGTGTTAAATTTTGACAATTGGATAGAGCTACTTGAACTCCATCAGATTTTGGAAAATATGTTAAAATGGTAGTAGTTACATCAACTATCTGGCGTAATCTTAAGGAGTTGAAATATAACGAGAATAAGAGTAAGAACATAGAAAACAGATGGCAGCACTTCTGCTACTGTAAATTTTATCAAACAATTAATGCATTCACAAAACTATTTACTTGAAAAATTACAATATGCATAACATTGTTCGTTACTTGGTATAAATGTTAAATATATCGCATTAAAAACTTTGGCCATAGCTAAAAATAAATACTAATAGAAACTCTCTGATATTTATGAGTTTCGTCCAAGGCAATGTGCATACTAAAATTTAGATAGATATATAATTCTTACAAGACTTATCGAGTATAGCTGTCTGTACCTATCTGATACACAGGATTTTGAGACTATTGTGATTCTTTTTGTCATTAAGTCATTCTTCTTAGCAAATGAAAGATTTGGCTGATCCCTGACGAATGATAGTTATAAATATTAGTACTTTCCTGGCTCGCATTTATCATGCGAGCTGGATATTGCTAAAACAAAATGTATATATTGAAAGAACATGATATCACTGTTCCAACTTTTGTCTTCCTTTTACCTAGTTTTTTAAATACTGCTCTGGTATTATTTTCATACCGCAGAACAGCGTGTCTGCGTTAAATCGGCAACGTCAGGCCAGTGTTAACCACAACACTAAACCTTATGTTTTAAAATATCACCCCAATGTTTTAGCCATGCTGGGATTACAGGCTTCTAGTAGGAAAAAAAATAGTTGTCTTAACAGCAAGGTCGCCGATTTCTCTGTAAATTGGAGGGGGGGGGGGCTTCATATGCAGAAAGCATATATGAGGACTTTTAAGACAAATTGCATTCAAATTATGCCAAGTATTGTAAATTTACAAATACAATGAGGGAGCCCACATGAGCTTTGGGGGGGGAGGCTCGGCCCCCCAGGATCGGCGCCCTTGTTTAACACTGTCACTTTTTGCAGCGTAGTCTTGCCCACAAAAGAATATTGATGATGTCTCGCCTCGGAAAATGTTTCTATTTTTATTGCACGAGTACTTTCTCGTTTATACTTCGTCATGATGATTCTGTTTCGTTTCTTCTCGTTTTACTTTAGTCCATTATTCTTAATGTATTATTTTGATGGTTAAGGGGAAACGGCATTTCTTTCATGACCGCAGCGTCCGGAAAAAAAAAAAAAACTACATCAACCTGAGATTGTTAAGATGTCTTTATTAAAATGAGAGACAATCAACTTACAGGTTTTATTTTTCAGAAAATGATTTTGTATGACGATAGCAGAATTATTAAATAAATTATGTTGCTTTTCGAAAATTCAGTTTTTTAAAATACCCAATTGTCTCTGTAATACCTATTTCTCTTCTTCGTCATTTTTTTTTTAAAAAAAAAGAAAATCGAGTACATGATTAAATCTACCGTTCGAAAGGAAACCAAATCGTAATTATAAAGACAGAAAAAATAGAAGAATACGCTATTCATAATAATAAAAAGGGAGACGGATCAGTTCACGCGATGGATAGATAATTCTGACAGAACAAATCACATTCAACTAGCGATCGTCCATTGTTAATATGGAAGCCAAGAGTCATTGGTCGTCAACGCCATCTATACTCTTGTTACGTCGTGCTGTCAACTGCAGCCCACTCTCCACGAGCTCTCGACCTAGGCCACTCGCGAAATCCAGAATAAAACCCTTCAACAGTGTCCCCCTAAGTTCCGTATATATTGCTTTATATTGTTTCAACGTATCTGGATAGACAGTCACTTGTTTTTGATGCGCTAAATGAGGGAATACAACGTCCAAAATGGATAATTTCATTTTTTGTGTGTATGTGTCTGCGTCTGTGTGGTTTTACAGAATGGATCACAACAGTGCGTTCCAGAAACTGCTCGTAGTGTTTTGTAGTAGATATCTGATTCTGGTTTATGTTTGCCCTTCAAGGTTGTAATTTGAGTTTGGATAGCTAACGAAATCTGGTTTATATACTTACGTATCGTCCGTGTGTCTGTCTGTTAGGGAGAAAACTATCGTAAGAGATAATTGATAAATCACCGTCAGAATGTAAAGGGTCCGAAAATGAGAGATCGAATTCGTTGATGCGAGATGATCCACTAAGATGATTTGAAGATATGGCCCCCATGTATTCCCACACGGAATTCTTATAAATGAATTTCCCCTTGCTAGTATGCAACCCAATAACAATCAACATTAAAACCAAACTAATTCATGTGGATTACACGCGATACTGCTACTTACTATCTTATATAACATATTGATCTGTGTAATATATACGAGGTGTGATCAAAAATACGATGAATAATTCTATTAGAAACAAAGTAATAAGCTTACATGGAATTTGATTTTATCTCCGTCAAAGTACTGTCCTTTGCTAGCAATGCACTTATCTCAAAGTTGAATCCATAACGGGAAGCATTTCTGGAAGGCTTCTTTTGGAAGGGCGTTTAGTTGCTCTTTCGTGGCCCTCTCAATGTCAGGAATGGTGTCAAAACGTTTTCCTTTAAGCACGGTTTTAATTTTGGGGAAGAGCCCGAAGTCGCATGGTGCTATATCTGGAGAGTACAGTAAATGTGAACAGACAAGAATATTTTTTCGGCCAAAAACTCGCGGGTACAAAAGCAAGGCGTGGCACGGTGAGTTTTCGTGGTGAAGAAGGAAGCCATTTGCCTATTTAATCGGCGGTTAAAATGCTTTTCACGGACCCATACGAAACGTTTAGTTCTTCGGAGAGCTCTCGAATAGTCATTTGCCTGTTTGAATAAATCATTTGTGCCACTTTTTACACGTTTTCAACTGTTTTTGACATTGAAGGGCGTATCGATCGTTACTCGTTTTCAATCGTCTCCTTGCCGCTTTTGAATCGCTCATACCACTTGTAAACAGTCTTTAGTGCCACCGCTTGATTGTCATACACTGATTTTGACATTTCGTGAGCTTCTTTGGCACTGCATTGCAGCTTCGAACAAAATTTAATGTTGGTGCGCGACAGACACTCTCAACACGGACTTAATGTTCTCACTATTCTGCCTCTGGAAGGAATTAACATGTCACAACTCGTTCAAACTCGATACTGACTGCACCAAAGTTTTAAGCTACCGGACTTACTAGCTGAAATCGATACAACATCGATAAATGGCACTGTGCAACTACATTCATTGTACTTTTGATCACATCGAGTAATTTGATATGTTTAACAATCAATAGTAATTTCAATAAGAAATATAAAGGACCAGACTGAATTCCTAAATCCAGAGTTATCCAGCGCTACAAAGAAGTATTCAACTTACGCCCATAATTATCAGGCCTACACGAAATAGCAGAAACATCGAAAACAATTCTGTTCAGGGCAGATCCAGGGGGGGGATCGGGGCGAAGAGGAAACTTTCTTATTTTATATATATAAATAAAACCGATCCCAAAGTTTGGAGCCCTTAAAAGTAGCAGTATGAGAACCCACCGCCCCCCCCCCAGAAGTCTGTCCTGGATCCGCCTCTGAAAACAATTCTGTTCAATAAAGTCCTATCAATCTACAAGTAGGCTGATCTACGCCGCGCCGGCTCTTCTTATCTTACCCGTTCGACATTTCCAGGTGTTGTTAAAGTTCTTTATGAACGACTCCTACGCTTTCTGCAGATTTTAATTCTTTGCTCCGTAGTTCATTTTTTCACTAAGTTCTAAATTGTTAGCTTGGAGGATCACCTCTGTAGTTAAATTGTTGTATAAACTTTCTCTGAACGGTTATGGGTAACAGGGCCAGATTTAGCATTTTGGCGCCCCTAGGCCCAATAATTTTGTCCGCCCCTTAGTCTGGTTAAAGTTACTTTCCTAAAAACCTTTATTAAAAAATTATATCAGACCTATATGTTAATTGCTTAAACACCACTCCACGATGCAATTTTATCATTGCAAGTTTTTTGAGGAATTTACTTGGTTCTGGGCTTAACAAAATACCGTTAATGTATTAACAAAAGATTGGTGAACTTTACCAACAATTATTTGTTCCAATGAACTTCAAAATCAGAATACTTTATTAGCCTGATTTTTAAAAATCAATTCAAAAAATATGTTAAGTTATGGCTATTTATTTTTATTTCTAGATATTTTTATTTTTTTTCTCGGCCGTGCGCCCCCTGGGAGCTTGCGCCCATAGGCCCGGGCCTACCGGGCCTATTGGGAAATCCGGCCCTGATGGGTAATTTACTTTTCGTATAGCAGGGGTGCCCACAGAGGGGGGCTATGACGCAAACTGCGTCATTGAACTATTTGGGGGGGTTAAAATCTATATAAATATGTTTGAAGGGGTGTAAAAATTAATCGAAAAGAAGATTTTTTCATGGAAGAACACCTACGGATAGACAATTGGGGGGTGCGTCATGGACATAAGGGGGGGGTGGGCACCACTGCATATAGTAGTTCACAATATACGTATATATTTTTTAAAAAACACTATACGTGCTAAATTCAAATCAAATGAAAATGAAGTTTGCTGCTATCTACATGCTTTAGTGTTTGATCGCATGCTAAATAGTCTTATATATTCTACGAACAAAGACTTGATTCAGGTATTGTACACTGATTCTATTAAATTTGATTCGGTTCAGCATATTCGTTTGATTTTCTCAAAAAATTGCATAGGTCTATGGAAAAAATCTAAAATAAAACCAATATCTCTGGAAACACTGCCATATGGCTGACATCACTTTGTAAAATAGGAAATTAGCAACTTTGTCGCACGTAAAGATAAACCAAATGAGATATACAAATGAAAAATAAACGTTTAAGAATTAATCATAACTTTGAAGTACATCTTATTAAACAAACTATGTATTCTCATCTTCCTATTGTCATAATATAAAGCTTCAGCTTCATCTTAAGACATGGCGTGGCTACCGTTCAGGTTCTATTTTAAGGTTTTAGAAAAAGTAATTTTTCTCCAAAACTACGAACGAAAACATATCCCCAAACCATCTCATTTTATGCAGGTCCATGATATTTATCAATTGGTCCATATGTCTCATCTTTAGGCTCTTTTTATTATTATTATTAAACTCAATGTTGGAAAATTTTAAAAATAAATACGAGGGTGATCCAGAAAGTAGTGCCTCCAAGCCCACTACTTGGCCAATAGTACTCCAAAGATTCTGATCTCTTTATCATTAATGCACCGATGTTTAAGCAATAGAATATCACTTGTTTCACCTTCCTATCTCTTCTTGTTCCAGAGTAATGCAGCAATCCATGGCACCCAGTGATAACGTCCGGTTGAACAGCGGGCTATCACTGAATTTCTGACAGCAGAAGGTTGTGCGCCCAGGAAGATTTATCGCCAGTAATGATTCGTGGATAAACCATTGCGATCCGGAAATGAAGCGTCAGTCGATGGAGTCCGATAAAAAAAAAGTCGAAGTTGTCTCATTTGCTAACAAAGTGTTATTCACATTCTGTCTCATCCTGCCTATAGTCCAAATCTTGCCCCCTGCGACTTTTCGACTCTTCCGCAAACTTAAGGATCACTTAAGGGCCAATGATACAGTTGAGACACGAAGGTGGAAGCAACAGTTCGCCAATGGTGTCACCTGCAGCCACCACAATCCTTCGCTGACAGCAAGAAAAGCATTGTTTCGCGTTGGCGCAAGTGTGTTGCCCGTAATGAGGACTATGTTGAAAAATGATGCCACCACTTGTAGCTGACATTGCAAGCTTTCCACTGATACCTGTATCGGTGCTATCTATCAAACACAAATAAAGGTATCACCTTGGAAGCATTACTTTCTGAATCACCCTCGTAAATATTGTTCTCTTTGTGGTGATTGGGGAAAGATTTTTCATTTTAGAAAAGATTATTTTTTAAAAAAGGTCTGAGGACTCCACCGTTTCATTCAGGAAAAAATGTGGAATTATGATTATTCTTTAAAAGTAATTAGATACATTTATTGTCGTGTAACAACCAGTATAAAATCCTATTTCTCAGTTAATACCAGACATTTTGGCTTCCTTTCTCATTGGGATTAGTACAACTTTTATCCCGAAAAACGCTGTTGCTCTATATATCTCCTTATTTTCCTTTCTTTAGCTGAATCCCGACATTTTACAACTGCTGTCATCTTCCCTTCCTCTTCACCTGAACATCCTTTTCTCCCTTTGTTCAAAGAACAAGAGAAAGAAAATGGCGTCATCGCTATTTCTCTAAGCGCCCATTTCCGGTTCGCAAAGAGAGTCCGTCTTTAACAGAACTCTTTCTTGAGACCAAGGGAATTTCCCAAAGGGATTTCTCGTTTCTGCAAAGACGAAGAAAGGGTCGCACAAAATGAACGTTTCAGTAGAATTCAGCTTTCTTCGGAAGCGTGATGTGGAATCGAAGTAAGTCGAGAGACAGAATCTTGAATTGTTCCCCAAAGTATAATGATACACAGAATACTCGCGTTATTCGATTATTTTTACATTTATTGATAGCGTTATCCGTCCTTAATAGCACATTCGATTTCTTGTGGTGGTTGTCTTGAGTTCCATTTAGAGATTCTCATTTCCAACTGAGAGACTGTTACCTCTTCAATGTAATGGCTTTCTGATTGAATTCAGATACTTCCACATAAAACATCGAGATTTGTAGACTTAGAAACTTTGCTATAGAAAGCACTGGAAGCAGGAGCACATTCACGGGGGTCCCCTGGGTCCGAACCCTCCCCCCAGAAAAACATTTGTACACTTTCTCAACAAAATTATACTTGTTTAACAAGGAAATGATTGATGTTGCATGAAAATTTCATCTTTACACTTCATCTGTACTCTTTCTCTTATTAAAAACGATGTAGTTTTTATCATTTTCTTCCTGAAAATATAGGTGAAATTGTTTTACAATTACTTCTTGTCTTTTCGGGTGCAGCATACTATCCCTTCAATACTACATAGACGTAGTGACTTGTAGTATTGGAGGCCCCCTGACGCTTGGACTCTTCCGAACAAAAAATTCTGGGTTCCTGGTCGGAAGTCTTATAGAATGGCTATCGTTCGTCCGTTCTGTCGATAGATATCAGAGCAAAGATAATTACCAACAGCGAGAAAGGATCTTCTCATAGGCATTCAACATGTCAATAAGAATAGGTTCCATGTTTCTCCGTAGTCCTCTATTGCAATTGGACGCGGTAGAAATATACCATTTCCGGTCAGGCTTTCTTGCAGAAATTTTATCCAGGGGGGAGAGGTAAAATTCAAATGAGAGGGAGCTGCACTATGATACTCATTTGCTGAAAAAAGCGCCCTGCGCAATAGGGACATATATTGAGAATTTAATTTATCTTAGCTCCAGGGGGGTCATAGCCCCAGGAAATATATGTGTACCACTTTCCAGTTTGTATGTTAGTCACTCAGGAACCTACAGAGAAATTTTGTTGGGAGCCACTACGCCAATGTGGTATTGAATAGGGATGTCCAGAACCGGTTAGTTCCTGGTGGAACCGGCTTTCGGCTCTCAACGGATCCGGTTCTAGAAGATCCGGTTCCAGACCCATTTTTTTTCGGATCCAGGTCTGGAACCGGGTTTTCGGATCGAGGTCTGGAGCCGGTTCCGGAACAGGTACTGAAAATCGGATTACCAAGAACCGGTTCCGCTTCCGCCGGAACCGGAACTTTGTGCCCATCCCTACGCTAAACCTGAGCTGCTGTCAGGCTGTGAACAGTGTGCTAGATGAAATGGTGGAAGCGACAAACAGGCGCCCAGGCAGCGGCCGCTTGTCTCACTTGGCTAAATAAACTGAGTAACTGGCAAACTCATTGGCTAAACAGGCAAACTGGCAAACTCATTTGCCACCCACTGGTGGACCAACAATTATTTTCTGGGGGTTACAAGCGGGTCTGGGCGGTGGGGGCACAAGCGCATGGTCCCCTTTGCAGTGTTTTGAAGGTGAAGTTTGTGCCTCATTTACGGGTCTTTGAGAGTTTTCGGATCCAGGTCTGGAACCGGTGCCTAAGATCCGGTTCTGGAACTGGGTTTTCGGATCCAGGTCTGCAACCGGTTCTGTACGGTTCCGCCGGAACCGGAACTTCGTGGCCATCCCTAATATTGAATGGGTATTATTCTGCACCCGAAAAGACGATAAGTAATTGTAAAATACTTCCACATATATTTTCAGAAGAAAAACTGATAGAACTAGATTGTATTTATAAGAGAAAGACTACAGATGAAGTGTAAGATCAAATTTTCATGCTACATCAATCATTTTCTATTAAACAAGTATACTTTTAATGAGAAACTATAAAAATATATGTTGAGTTAGGAAGTTTTAGGGAGTCTGAACCACGTATACTCCCTCGTGAGTGCGCCCCTATACTCAGTTTAGAACAAAAACGATCATTGGTAGAGAGAAATGATTTATTGGTAACGGATTCAGCATTTCAAGAATGAAATCCACTTTTATTCTTGTCACTCTACGGAAACTGAAAGCGACCTGTTTCCATATTAATTCTCATAGAGCAAAAATTATAATAGAAGAATATCGAGAAATATTTTTATATGAATTTTGTTTTGTAAGAATAGGATTAATTTCTGTTCTAATAACTCTGTTGCAGATATTATTTCTGTATTAATTGATCAGCAAATGTAAAAAGAACGTTGAGAGATAGCGAGAAACTGTTTTTGATATGGATTATCTTACTTTATGAGACTTTACACTGATACTTTATAATACTTTATCTCTCTATTGATATTCTTTGATACTTTACCTCGATAATAATGTTCAATGATACACATCTCTCTATTGATATTCTATAAAGATAAGGAAGAAAGTTCTGTCGTTTGTGTATATATATATACATATATACACACATATATATATATATATATATATATATATATATATATATATATATATATATATATATATATATATATATATATATGTGTGTGTGTGTGTGTGTGTGTGTGTGTGTGTGTGTGTTGTGTGTGTGTGTGTGTGTGTGTTTGTGTGGATGTTCAATTGGCCCTCATACCGTGAGTTTAATGCGAATGGAGATAAGACGAAGGTCAGTTGTTGGTGTGGGTATATCCAACATATTACCAGTTTAGTTACACCGTGAACTTGCGTAAGGACAGTGAACATTAGAGATAGCTAAAAATTTTCGGATCCGGACCTAGATCCGGATCTCGGATCCGAATCTCAGATCCGGATCTCGGATCCGAACCTCAAATCCGGGTCTCGGATCCGGATCCGAAATTCGGATCTCGGATCTGGATTCGTATCCAAACCTACATCTGAAATTGTGATGATAAAATTGAATATCTAAAATTCGTTAAAACTTTTTTCGGATTCACTAATATAGTAGGTTGCTGTACTTTTAAATGTTTCCATAACACGTTTGTGCTACCTTTGTTCTTTATTTTATTTTAACCTTGCAATATTTACATGTTGAACTTTCTGTCGAAGTCTCTTTAGTAAAATGTTTCCAAGTTTGATTTCTTTCCATTTCAGAGTATAGTGAACTGTCTGAAAACTGATGTAAATGGTAACAAATTCTTCTGTTTAGCTCCTTTTTGAAACTTAATGTTAGCTTCATATTAAAAATATTTATTTTATTCTTAGAATACAAACTTTCTTCTCTTTTCATATACAAATGAAATATCTTTTATATAAGACCCTTCTAATCGCAGGAATACTAGACAAAACAAACTCTTTATTAATAGTAGTTTCTGACCCACTAGAGTCCAACCATCAACAAATGTAATAATGAATATCTATCACTTCGAAGGTATATACAAAAAAAAAAAAAAAATATATATATATATATATATATATATATATATATATATATATATATATATATATATATATATATATAGACTGGTTGGCGTGGAACAACAGTAGATTTTTAAACATGCACACGAGAATTTCAGGAGAGCGATATGGTTGTGTTCGTTGTATGACTTTATTACCTAACTTATGGCTTGCCCTTCTGAGGTCAGGAGTTTGTTGAAGGAGTAAATATGAAAGAGATTTCTGTTATTTTTTCTTCACCCTCCAGGTTTCTTTAATCATACATTGCAGGACGTAACCAAAACATATCCATGCATCGTATCATTGAAGCGTTTTATGTTTTGTATATTAAAGTGTTCAAAAATATTTAACATATTCGCATTTGTTCATGTGATCTCAGGTTCAATTCTCGGTGGGAACATACATGAGAAAATTGAAAGCTGAAACAATATGAAAATAGTATTTAAAAGTCAGGAAATTGATATTAAAACTTTAGCTATCTATTGGGACTGTAACGCTGCAGTTAAATTAACCCACACGTTTCGTGAAGATATATTACGTCGTTATTGTTTATTTACTATAAGCTACCAGATACATCCTCTGTAATAATACAACTACTTTACACTGTAGTAATCAACAGATGAAAACATTAGAAAAGGAATGGAAGGAAGGTCTCCAGAGTCTTAGATCAAGGTACTAACCTAGCATTTGCCCAGTATAACTGAGGAACAACCCTGGAAAATCCTCAGTCAGGATGGCTGGTCTCCGAATTCGAACCCGGTGTTATCCAATTGCGAAGCAAGAATCCTAACAAGTAGCCTGAGCTCGCTCCGTATTATTATTATTATTATTATTATTATTATTATTATTATTATTATTATTATTATTATTATTATTATTATTATTTAATTAACGTAATGTTTTAAAATTAGTGCAAATTAAACCGTACTTTCTTTATTGCTGACGTTATAGTTAATAAGCCTACATGAGACATCAGTCCCCCATCAAGAAAGAATACTAGAACTGGAATTCAGGAAGTGGGGGTGAAGAGATTAATGACGATGAGGAAACTATGTACGATGCAAAAACTGAGTAATTATGACTTCGTCACAGATATATTCACTTACATACGTCAATTAATATTTCTCTGATACAGTGCGCTCTTACTTTCTATAGTGGCAGGAAAATGGCCCGCTTTTGTAAACGAACACACCAAGCACGTGCGTATAGGCGCAATGTCCGTGCAAAGAAACATAGGTAAAACTAAAAAAAAAAAAAGGGGGGGAAGCAAGGGGAAAATGATAAACCGCCCTTCAACTTAAAAAAAAAAAACTAAAAATAACTAAACTTAGAGCTACGAAAGACGTGAGGCGAATTTTATTGAAAAGATTGTTTTTCCTTAGTGATTAGTTGTGCTAATTATGAATATGAATTAAAAAGAAAACAAGTAGCTAGCTCTGAGTTTCGCAAACTAGTTGGAAAGAAAATATTGGATAAAATTTAATAATAAAGAAGGCATTTATGATAATTAAAACAAACTAAATTCTTGGCACTACAGTCCTTTTGTTCCTACCAGCGGGCTTACGTTCAAAGTGGGGATGTGTAGTCAACGCATCGACACCCGAAGTCCCTAATGCCGCCTTTCTAGACTGGAGTCCGCTACCTCTTACTTAAGATATCTTCCCAATTGTCCTCACGATGCTGGGTCAACATCGAAATTGTTGAGTGCCTCTCCGGAATTTGAACCTATGACCACGGACACCGAAGCCACGCTCTCCGTCTTCTATAGACGAGCTATAGTTACCCACATTATCTAATACAGAAATAAGTTCTGATTCTCTAATAGCTGCTGATGGTGATAGTCAAGGTTCACCGAAGCATGATCCCAAACCCAAACTGAGATATTGATGTCACTGGAACGCCTGAAAAGTCATTGTGGGTAAGTGAATTGCCCACTTGTCAGGATGAAGGGCGATGGTGATGTGAAATGCGGGTCTGTCAGAGGTACTACTTATGATAATTGGATTTATAATATTCTATGTTGCCATAAACCCTTTTCAAGAACATAACTGTTAATCTTAGCTTTGAAAATGTTACATAAGGAGTTTTATTGCTATCATTAGGTTGCATTAGAATTATCGGATTTATTTTAACGCTTAACTTTTACATCTCTTCTGATTTACGAATATTTAAATCGGTCAATTAGTAATATTTTAAATCATTTCAAACCAACTTTATATATGGTTAGTCTTGTTATACTGTATGGAAGTAATTGAGACCAGATGCAGTCTATATCTAGGCTAAGTCCAAAAGAATCTTGGCCGACTTCCTGATAAACCACGTCTTTCAGCAAGCCGATACCCGCATGAGGAAATCTTTGGTTTAGTGTGAAAGCTTCCATAAGAACCAGCACTCTAATCAGTGAAATGTGTTTTGCTAAATTTTATTCAATGTGAAAGTACCTAACTTTATTGTTAAAAAAGAAAAGGCATTTATTTCAAACAAGTCACCATTGCAGTTTTCGTATTTGAACACAACACTCATGAAAAGTCATGTTAAAGCGCGACTTGCTCCTGAAAAAAAAAAATATATTTATCTGTTTTTAGTTTCTCGTGTTTCCCAAAGTACATGAGGAATTAGTGCAAAGCCTTCCGCTCGCATTACCTAGGTACAAACGGCTACGATCTTGGTACTAGCACTTGTTTCGGTGTCCAGATCTCAAATATTTATCTTTCAGCCTGATTCTATGTATGGATCCGAAATTTCAAATCTAGATAAGGGGCACCAAAATTCATAGTTTATTCTCGGTGCACATATTGCGATTTACTAAATAATTATTAAATCTAATTGTAAGGTATACATTTGATATTTAGAGCAGACTGAGCAAGATAAATATACGTAAAAACTAGTCAATACTTGTCTTAACTGTCAATGAAATAGGTGTATTGAGGAATTTTAAATATTCGAGTTTTGTATTCGGGTTTCAAATATAAATATGTGTGTATTTCATCTCGGTCCTGCAACCGGATGAGCCTAGATTCGACATTCAAATTCTCATCCGGATCAAATCAGTTTTTTTTTTTTTTTTTTTTTTTTTTTTTTTAAAGTAAGGCAAGCATTTGATCTTTAGTGTAGAATGAAGGAGACAAATAGACTTGTGATTCGTCTTAATTCGTCTTAATTTTCTGTTTTCTTCACTGTCAGGACCTCGTGAAATTACTTTCGGCGAATTTTTGATATTCAAGTTTATCACAATTTGGGTGGGATGTGGGTTTGGATAAGAATCAAGATCTGAGATCCGGATTTCGGATCCAGATCTGAATTGCGAACCCAGATCCGTGATCCGAATCCAGATCCGAAATCCGGATCCAGATCCGAAATCCGAGATCCGGACCCAGACCCGAGATCCGGATCCAGATCCGAGATTCGAGATCCAGATCCGAGGTTCGAGATCCGGATCCAGATCCGAGATTCGAGATCCGGATCCAGATCCGCCGGCTCTTCGGATCCGGCCAGATCCGGATCCGGCCATCCCTAGTGAACATGGAACCTCCATAGAGGGTCATAATAGCGTGTATGCCGTACAAGTTCAAACTGGGTCAAACGCCGCTGCAGTGTGACAGAAGATATGCCAGGCCTTTGGTAAGGGTGTTGTGACTACGCGGACAGTGTAGGAGTGATTTAACAAGTTTAAAGACGGTGACGAAACACTCAAAGACGCACCACGTTCCGGAAGACCAAACAAGTACAAAATGAAGATCTTCAGGCAGCAATTGAGGCGAACAATGGCAGACATGTGAGGAACGGGAACTACAATTCATTGTGAGTGGAGAAACCATTCGGCAGCACCTCCATCAATTTGGGAAGCACTACAAGTTGGGTCGATAGATCCCACATGATTTGACTCCGGGCCAGAAGGTAATGCGAGCAGACATCTGTGTTTGTTTGCTGTCCCGTTGAGGAAGGAACCATTTCTGGACAAAGTGTTGAAAAGTGGGTCCTGTACGAAGCTCCACGGCGCCGTCATTATTGGTTACCATCCTATGAACCGGTTCCAAAACAGCAGAAACCAGCACTGCACCAGAAGAAGGTCCTCCAGGGTGTTAGGTGGACTGCTCGCGGCGTCGTGCATCGGGAACTGGCACCAGCTGATCAGAGCATCAATGCAACTGTATACTGTCAGCAGTTGAGCCGTGTTAAAAAGAAAAACTAAACATCTGGAGCCAGCATTTCTGAAACGCAAATGGGTTCTCCTGTTACAGGACAACACTAAGCCCTACGTGGCTAGAATGACCTGGAACACCATTCTACGCCTTGGATGAGAAACACTATTTCATCCGCCATACTCCCTAAACATTGCACTGTCCGATAATCACCTGATCCATTCCTTGGACAATCACTTTAGAGAACACCAGTTCAAATCGCTAGTAGAGGTTCAAAATGCACTTGATACCTTCATGGCCCACCAAGTCCTATCGCAATGGAATCCATGACCTTCCAGGCCGTTGGCAGAAGGTCGTTTATGCTGTAGGGACTATTTTTGATCTTCCAGGTACGTCTTAGGTGACATATTGATGTTCGAAAGTGGTAGGTAAAAAAGCGACAGAACTTCATTGGTTACTTTCATATGATACTTTATATCTCATATGATACTTTGTACTTTTTTTTTTTTTTTTTTTTGCTAAAATGTTCAATTAATAACTCCTGGTAACAAACATCTTCATGAGCAACTTCGAAAGCATTACTTATAGTCAGTATGTGAATCTTCAGTCGATTCTGAAAACTTTAGCTCCCTCTTTTACCTTCTAACATTTCTTACATTACTAATTTCATATCTTTCACGATGTCTCTAATATTGATCGTTTTCTCTTACTATTTTCTACTCAATTATTTTTTTTTAATTTCACTAGGCTATTTTGTTCATTCTTCTGGAATCTCCTCCCTTTGAGGATTTTTCTCAATTTTTCGTGATTCATATTCCTGATACACATGGTGCAACACTTAACACCAAATATTTGTACAGTTTTCTTTTTTGTAAACCGGTTTAGGGATGCGCACGAGACGAGTCAAGACAGGATTTTTCTGACAAAATTCGGGTCGAGACACGGCTCTTCCAATAGAGAAATATACATTTTTCGAGTCGAGGCATTACTTTTACAGCACATTTTCGAGACGAGACAGCCACAAATCTTGTCTCGTGCGCATCCCTAAACCGGTTAATCACCTAAAGATAAAATATGTTTTCAATCTTATTATAAGTGTCTTTCGTAATTGGTACCCTTGTTCTAATTTCCTACTTACACGTCAGAAGGCTTTTACAGTACAACCTCTCAATTTCTATAGTGCATACAGATTTCCAATCACTATTGTTTATCTCTTTTTATTATCCCATTTAGTTTTGTCCCTTTCTTCTTAAACAGATTTTCATCAAATCTTCAATAATATGTTAATTTTTCTTTGTCGCACACAAATTCTACCAAATGACAAAGAGGAGAGAGGAGAATTCTTTACAATTAATATTTACAAAATGGCAATTCTTTACAAAATGACAATATTTTGTTTTGTAATTTCAGGTAGCATCGTCAGATATCACTATACTTCCGCCACTTTTACTTCCGGTTTGGTCCAACCCACTTGTGTATCCTCGCTGACCTGAAAGCACATGCAGTTAACACTATGTTGCAATTTATTGCAATTTATCTCATATGCCTGAATGTTCCCAGCTGGACAACATTTGCCTATTGGCGTGACGTGGCAACACCGTGCACTTTCAAGGACATGAAGTTATCAGCAGCCAATGACAAGCGCGCTGTCAGGTGCTGTCTTCCCCGTTAGCCGTTAGTGCTACGTGATTGGAGAACGATTCATATAGCGTTACGATCACAGACTAGAATATACAGAAACTCAGCGAAAAACTGGAAACTTGGCGACAGTAGCACTTCTAACACGCAACGACGGAACTAACAAGTCCATCTGACGTCACCTACGTGATAGTTCCGAACATAACTATTACTCTTTCGCTCCTTTAGTTACATTTGGGGAACACCTTTTCCTCTTGACGTACTTCGCGGAACTTAGATATTTTCAAAGTGAACTCTTTAAAAGAAAGAAAAAATCTGTTAATATAAAAAAAGCTGGAAAGGAACATCCAGTCCAGAGACAGTACAAGAGAAAGTAAACATTAGCTTATCTGATATTTCTGCACTACATCTAACACTGAAATGCGAAGCAAACGAAAACAATCCGCCGGTTACTATGACAACCCATGACGTCACGTTCGAAGACCGATGGCAGCGCCATCCACACACGACGAAACTGATCCGGCCCACCACACCAAGAGCGTTGATTGGTTCTTTCGCTGTACAGACGATGCAAACTGATTTCAATAGCGCATATAGGAAGTTGCTCGTCTGTATGTATTCTAGTCTGTGGTTACGACTATAATAAAGAAGAGAGGAATGAAATCATCTTTGTGGTCAGAATTGGTACCACCCGTCACAGGACAGACGTTTAATACGCGCATAAAACGCGGGTAAGCCAAGATATATCGTTGTCAAGCTGCTCCAGGTATTTTGGAAGATGGATTCCATCGAAGAATAAGTGAAATCTGGAGAGCGAAAGACTGTACAGTAGATGAAAGTACTTCCAACAATGATACTGACCACGATTGCGAAAAATCTGAAGACGCCTCCAATGTCACCAGATTTAGGCTAGGAATAATACGTAAGAAAAAGGAACATAGACAATATTTTTTGTATTTGACTTAATGCTAGTGTGTCGTTTCAGAACAAGAAAAAGAAACGAAAAGAAAGAGAAAACTCATATATAAATCTACTTACCTTTGAAGAGTGGTACTAGCCGACCCCAACAAGTGATGGATCCCTTTCTGTTGTACTGTCCAAGCGCCAGCTCCATATAAAATAAAGGAATTCCCCCGACGAATAACATGATACAGTAGGGGACAAGGAACGCTCCTGAAATTAAAAACAAAAAGAAATTATGATGTTTTTAATTCCTTACTGTATGGTTGCTTAGCTTAGGGATTCAACGTGTTTTTCAGCATTGGGGCTATGAGAGACACGGATCTTCAACTTAACGTGGGATATGAGTAACATGAGCTCTCGGAAATCGAACATTTAAATCTTGCATTGAATGCGTATACGGTCAAGGGCGCCCATAAGGGGGAGGGGCAAGGTGAGGCGCTTGCCCTCCCCCTAAGAGAAAATCGTACTTGGGAATATCGAAAGCCCAATAGAATTTCTACATTAGTTATAGCGAAATTTGAAACTATATTTGAAACCTCGCTTACATTTGCCCTCCCCCCTTGAAAACCACAACATGGGCGCCCTTGTATACGGTTAACTTATAGCTATAAGAGAGGCTTTTGTTATTGCGTTCTCTGTTATGTGTGGCATATACTATATCGTAGGTGTACAATTGAGAGACTTAAGAGCCTGACTTACTAAAAATAATACAAAATTTACCATTTTTCTTTTGCTTGTTTCTCGTAAGTAAAAGGAGATAATGAAAAATAACCCAATCATAGATAATGTTATTCTACAACAGAAAATATGAACCTGAAGAATTTTCAGTGCTGCCATCAACATTATTATTTAATTTTAATAACTGTGTGTTAAAACTATTTTGTTTATTACAAACTAAATACAACTATTATTTAAAAGGTAATTCTCATGATTCCAAGACAACATGATATGTAATTAAATGCAGTTAAGTTCGTTCCTCTACTCGCTGAAGTAACTTATATTTTGGGGGAAATGTTTATTCTGGCAACACTGTAATATATATGGATGGCAACATTAAATATTCTTCAGGTTCATATTTTCTGTTGTAGAATAACATTATCTATGATTGTGATAAGTTGCATTTTCATGATCTCCTTTCACTTATGAAAAACAAGCAAAAGAAAAATGGTAAAGTTTGTATTATTTTTAGTATGTCAGGCTCTTAATTGTACGTAAAATTCACAACAGCGGAAACCAAAGTTGCAGTTGAAGGAGAAAAATAACAAAAAGACAAAAAAGTGAATTTTTTTAATATGAAAAAATCTGTCTCCTCTCCTCTAATTTTAAAAAATCTCTAGACATAGAATTTAGATAACCACTGTGAAAATCACCGTTACACGTTAACATATTTAACAGATTGACACCATTTACAAGCTCGGCCAAAACAATCGCTTTCGCTATCTATTCTAAAATAAATAAATAAATAAATAAAAATTCACTTGCGTTCAAGAGATAACTGCGGAGTAACGGATGGACGTACTAACAAAACGATCATGGAAATTCCATTGTGTGATCGAAATAAAACTTATATAGAAATTTCTACCACTTGAGTCAAATATGAATCATCAATCATTCGCAAGAGCAAGAACATTTTTATTATTATTATTTCACTTCTATTTTTTGTGGAATCAATTGAATTGTCTCCGACAATAATGACAGTTAATCAAAGAAGAAGGTCCAACGAAATTTCGTTAGCGAAAGAGCAACAAAAGTAGTAGCATGAAACATAGAAGAAAAACGGAATTAAAAAGAGAAGTAAAATTGAAGAAAAAGAGAGAATAATTTTAAAGAAGGCGATACTCAATTGAAAGTACTTGTAGATAATAATAATAATAATAATAATAATAATAATAAAAATAATAATAATAATAATAATAATAATAATAATAATAATAATAATAATAATAATAATAATAATAATAATAATAATAATAATAATAATAATAATAATAATAGAAATGTCTCACTCGTAATAGTCAACTAGAATTGTTCTTTTTTTCTGCAGAGAGTTACAATCAGAGGCTGATTGGGAGTACAAGAGCCCACCTGGAGAATGATATTTAAGGGCCTTAATGAATACCGAGTTGGTCTCTAGAGGAATGAAACAGTTGGAGTCTTGGATGACTAAACCCCCGCCCCCACGAAATGTAAAGTTGAGTATCCGTTTTTACTTTTCCTTAGCTACTTCTTTTTGTTTTTTCTTTGGAGGAGGGGGGGGGGCGATTTTTCCAGTAGCTCGGAGGTATCCACGCGGATTAATCCGGCACTGGCCGTGGATAACGTCTTCTCCTTGTTATTTCTATTGAGGTAAATTGCTTTGCTGCTGACATCCCACAAAGTCAAAAGAAGAATCATATATATAGAATAAAAAGGGAATTAAAATGATAAGTAAAATTGAAGAAAAAGAGATAATAATTTTAAAGAAGGCAGTACACAATTGAAAAGAACTTGCTGATAATTATTATATTTTTTTTTAAGTCTTAGGGTCTCTCTTACCAGAGAACTCATAGTAAAAAGGTTTAATAATAATAATAATAATATATCTTTATTAGCATAGCCGGCTCGTCCATATAGACAACCTAGGGCAGATTGACCACCAAAAAATTGGATGTTCAATGAAATCTCAGTTAGTACAACATGTACGAAGTGCAAGTGCCAAAATACCGTACTTTTCTGGAGAAGTACTGCGGGTGTCGAATTCCTAACGAATCGACTCTTCGAAAGTTTATCTCGAAGTTTGTTATAGGGAAGCTATGGATACAATTAGTGCAGAAAGAGGTAGTTCATATATTTGGATTTCTGTGGACGAAACAACTGACGTTTTGGGACATTATGTAACAAATTTAGTGATTGAAAAGTTAAGTGAAGATGCTCCATATAAATCCTATCTTATTGCGAGTAAATTGCTGGAACGCACGAATCATTCCACGATTGCTCGCTTTGTAAGTGATGGTCTTAAAGTGTTGTGGCCGAGAGTTCATAAAGGAAAAGCCCTTGTTCTCTATACAGACAGTGCAGCGTACATGTTAAAAGCGGCTAGAGCACTTACAGTTTTTTACCCTCAGTTAATTCATTTCACCTGTATGGCCCATGCTCTTCAACGTGTTGCTGAAGAGGTGAGAGACAACTTTTGCGAAGTAAATCAACTAGTTTCTTCCACGAAAAAAAATGTTTGTTAAGGCGCCACAACGTGTTCAAGTTTACAGAGATCAACTGCCAGACGTACCACTTCCTCCGGAGCCTGTGCTAACGCGATGGGGTACTTGGATACAGGCAGTGGCGTAGGGAAGGGGGGCGGAGGGGCCGGGCCCCCCCAAAGAGGTCCGACAATGTACTTTCGTACTTTGATGTTTGTAGTTTTATATATATTTTTATGTTTATATATTTTTTTGTTTGCAATTTTTCTATATATACCTATAAGAGCACTTGCCCCCCCCAAACACACATCCTGGCTACGCTACTGGATACAGGCAGTACATTTCTACAATGAACATTTTCAAAAAATTAAGCCTGTTGTTCATTCATTTCCATCGGAGTCTGCTGTGTCAGTTGGCATCGCTTAGAAACTGTTTAATGACTCAAAAGTAGCGTGTGATATCGCATACATAGACAGCAATTTTGGTTGGCTACCTACAAGCTTTAAAAAGCTAGAGACAGTTGGGCGGCCTCTTCCAGAACCCATGGAAATCATAGAGGATGCAAAGAGACTGTTGCAAGGTGTGTGTAGAGATGTAGGAGAAAAAGTTCGAAAGAAACTAAATGCAGTGCTGGAAAGAAACCCGGGTTACGACAGCCTATTGGCAGTGTGTGAGATTCTCAGTAGTGAAACAAGAACCCCCGCTGAAGATATTTCCCCCAACTACATCCCCCTGTTGAAATACGCTCCTGTTACCTCATGTGATGTGGAGAGATCATTCCCTGCATACAAGAATATTTTATCCGATCGCCGACAAAATTTTACTTTTGATCATTTGGAAATGTACCTTGTAACCCATTGTGCAACAACACGCAGTTGAACTGCAGGCACATCTTTTGTAAGTACTTTATTTCTAATTAGAAATGTTCATTAGTGGAAATATTTTTCAATCTTAGTTCAGCTGGTATTGTTTAAAAGATATAAGACTGCTTTTCCTTGCATGAAATAAATATATATAAAACAATACATTTCGTCTTAAGTTGCTTTTAGTATTTACATTTTTGTATTGCGTATACTAATTCATTTCAAGATTGGGCCATGGTGACGGATGCGCATTTAATGTAAAAGGTTCTAGATTTGAAACGGGACCACTCCACACCACATGAGATTTCTAACGTACAAATGCCGTATGCATTGCTTTTCTCTGGGCTTTCCTGTTTCTCTCTAGCCGATTCACATCTTTCTTCATTCGCGTCTGATTTTTATTACCTGAATCAGTCACGTCAGTGACGTATGGATGTCTCAGCCAATGAAGCATTTCACTTCATTGGGAGACTTGCATTAAGCAGGATAAAATGTAGTAGTTTTTCCTTTTTATTTTCATAATTCGTCTAAACATTGCATATTCATACACGTGTTAATATTAAGTTTTCATAAATATGTAACATGTAATATTACATATTCTTATATAATATTACATATTTCTTACATTTTAAGCGATTTTTGTTACATATTTAGGGGGTTGATATTACATAAAAATCCGGACTCTAATAATAAGCAGTCATTTTTTCCAACGCAGTATGGCATTTTAGTCAGTGTTACATTATAAGAAAATGTTCATGTATCTAAGTAAAGCGATTCAGAACGTGCAATGTTGCATTTATAAACTGAACAAAGCACGTCAAATTTCGCAGAAAGTAACTGTCCACATGAAAAAATATAGCAGGGCTGGTATTATTAATCTATAGTTCTAAACATTTACGATGATTGGGGAACATCAGAATATTGAATAATAATAATAATAATAATAATAATAATAATAATAATAATAATAATAATAATAATAATAATAATAATAATAATAATAATAATAATAATAATAGTAGTAGTAGTACGGAAAATTGAAGAAATATATTTGTTTTACATATTAAAAATTTCGGACCTAAAGTAACGCGTTACTTTCAAAGTGGGGTGATCGTTACTATTGTAGAACAAGTAACGCGTTAGTAGCACGTTATATTTTAAGGAAAAGTAAAGTAACTTGTAGCCCGTTACATATTTACAAGTAACTTACCCGACACTGACAGTGACACATATATTCCGAACAATGAGGCATATATTACTATAGTGATACATAGTTCAGTGAACGTACATGCTCCTAACAGTGACACAATACCCCTAAGAATGATATATATACTCCAAACACTGACGTGCATGCTCCTAATAATGATATATATACTCCAAACACTGAAGTGTGTGCTCCTAACAGTCACAGAATACTTAGCAGTAATGCGCATTTCTAACAGTGACAATACTCCAAACAGTGACTCTCACGTAATCTTAAGAGTGACGCACATGCTCCGAATAATGAGGCACATTTTTCTATAGTAGCGCACACTTCAGTGACATACATGCTCCTCTCAGTAACAGAATACTACTAAGAGTGACACACATACTCCAAACACTGATGTGTATGCTCCTAAAAGTCTCATAATACTCCTAATAGTGACAAAATACTTCTAACAGTGACAAAATTCTTCTTAGAGTGACACACATATTTTAAACAGCAATGTGCATGCTCCTAACAGTGACACAGTACTCCAAACAGTGACTCCACGTAATTCTAATAGTGATTGCTCCTGACAGTGACGTAGGCCTATATGTACTAGTAAATATTTCTCCAATCGTTACGTTGAGAAAGGGAATTGTCGAATATTCGAGATTGAGAGAGAGGGTGTTTATCAGAGGGAATTGAAAAATCTTAAAATGATATGCTATATTGTAAACTTGAAAGTTGGGAGATTTTGACTCCAACATTCCCTTTTGAGTATGTTTTTATATTGTTCATATGAGTAGGTTCTCTCTTTGAGCAACTTCACAAACAAGATATTAAATATAGTATAATATTTAGCACAAGAAATTGGCCAGTTGCTGGAAGAAAATCATAGAAGACTATAACGCTCATAGAATACGCTATCACGTTCGTATAAGCGTATATCGCAAACATAAATAATTCACTAAATTTAATTTTATAGGATAATAATGTACTAGAACTGAGAGATTTTCATTTTACAGCCAGTTCGCTCGCAGCAGATGTGGACGTTTTTCATCGAAGCGGGATGTCTGTATTACTTCTGAATGCCGCCAGGTGGCGTTGAGGCACACGGCATGGCTCTCGCTAATTAAATAAGATTACGACTTCCAAGAACAAATGAATATCGAGTCTTTGAAGAGCACTTTAAGTTCCTTGTCCGAGATTCCTAAGAGACAAATTAAGTCTTATTCAACTCAAAAAGGTCAAAATAAACGTTAAAAAAAGAAGTAAGAGCAAAATAACTGTATGAAAGTAAGCTCGTACTAGGAAATAAAGGAACTCAGTTTTATAAACCTGTAGAAATTCTCGTAATTATCAAAGAACGAAACAAATCTCTTTTTTTTTTTCTGGTAGAAATTACTTAGTTTAAATTAGTTGTTTATTGTTCCGTCGTTACTCTTTAAATTTCTGCAAAACAGATTTGTCAACTCTGGTTTGGAATACGTAGTTATATAATGTATTACCAATACTTTTCAGTGAGAAAAATTATCTTGCATTGCGAGTCCATACATTAAACGCAGTACTTCTTTCAGAAAAAATGCACACGGTTTTAGTATGAGTTATTATCATATTATAGATATGGTTGCCAACTGGCCAGTTTTTCACCGGCCTGGCCGGAAATGTTGCTGTAATTTTGATTCAAGCCGATGACCGGTAAAAATTTCTTACCATCCCCTTTATGACCGTTTTTTTTTTTTTTTTTTTTTTTTCAAATTTGCATCTAGTTCGAACTATAGATTTTAAAAGTAACTTTCACCACCCGGAAGTCAGTACATATTTTAGCTCATTGCCTTAACTACTGCGCAACGAAACGTTATATATTATAAGTATTGTATTATAAGATAGAGTAATGTTTCAGCTACAGCACAAGACACTGATTCATTTGGTTGTGTCTCCTGATATCGAAAAATGTAACAAATAAAAGAAAATATTTTATTCGTTTTAAAATGAGCACACAAGATGACACTTGCTGTAAGTTCTTACAAGAAGTGCTCAGTTTTACGAAATGTTTATTTGTGTGTGTAAAGTATTTTAAAGTAACGATCTTATTACGAAATAGATATAATGTTTGACCGTTTTTCGTGTTGTGTTTCATATTTTATTTAAATATTAATTTACAATTAAGGAAATAGATTTTTGAGACGAAACTTGTGCAGGACGCCATAATGCGTTGTTGCCAAATTTGTACGTTTACTGTAGTAGTCACAATAAGGAAATTCCTGGATTATAGCGCTGCAGTTCGAGAAGTACAATTGCGGTAAGGGTCGAAAACTAATTTTTCTAGTAAGTATCCAAGCAGAATTCCATGATTACTTCCTTGATTATCTGGCAGCAGTAAACACTCGACACTATCTGGAAACGCCACATTATATACGCAGCGTTTAGCATAGCACTGGAAACACCTAGTGATCCACCTTAATGCTTTGAATTTATACTCATACGATATACTTAGATTTTATGATCATTTTCACTTTTTATGACTACCATGGGCGAAAAAGACCGATATTTTACCCACTTCCTTTCTAATTGTGCTTTTTATATTAATTTGAAGATACTGAATTCGGGGCCGGTAGCCAGCCCCAAAATGTAGGGGAGCGGTAGAAGTTAGGGGGGCCAAATCCAACTATATTATAGTTCATCACCATATTATAGTTCATTTGAAAACCTACCGTAAACATTTTAAGGGGACAGTAAAATTTTAGAGGGGATCGTCCCCTAGACCACCCTGGATACGGGCCTGCTGAATTTAATGAAAGTATTTTTAATTACAACCGTCTAAGGGATCATGACAAATATTACCTAAAAATGAACTACTGCTCGTACCAATGGTAAAAGTTTCATATTTGAATGACTTTCTAAGTACCGTTTATCATAACTTGAGGCTGATTAATCCAGTGGACCTAAAAGTATTACAACATTTTGAACAAAAAATCAGCGACAACCCCCCCTCAATTTTTTAACGATTTTTTGAGATTTTCAACACGCAAAAGGAAGCATCGATTTTTTTTAAAAAAAAAATCACATTTACACCTACATAGTATCCAAGAACTTTCACATTATTTGAACGCCCCCCATCAGAATTTTAAAATATTAAATTTTGAGCGTGTATGAGCGATAATTCAGTAAGGGGTGAGGGTAGGAGACAAACATATAAACTTTTCTTTGGAGACAAACATATAAACCTAGCATTTTAATATATAGATAAAAAGTGAAGAAAAACCATATTAGTTCTTTAATCGTTTGAGTTTTTGATTATTTTATTAATAATAACAAACAAAACATAACTTTCTACAAACTGTTACAACAGAAACGTAGAAATACAATGTGTCAATCAGAATATTATATAACTGAAGGATTGTAGGACAGTGTAAAGTTACACGAGTAATGACATAGCAGACATTTTGGGGTTGTCTGGGAATTGTTTCGGAGATCCTGATTTTCTAATCGTCTGTTTCAGCGTTCTTCATTGGCTATTCCATTCTCAATAAGAGAATTTGGTTGGCATTACTCGTACAGTTTCCATTTACTCTGGAGCAGAATGGTGTTAAGACACATTTTTATCATTTGATGTATGTCATACTTACGCCACTTTCTTGTACAGTATAAAATGTGTGCTTTACATTGAAGGCTGTGATGTTCTCCTATAATAGTTCTCATTGGCTTCTAGACCTTTATCCTACAACTTATTGAGAACATTGCGGTAAATCCAAGTCTAGTGGTTAGCACACACGCTTGTGGTGCACAAGTTTCCATATTCGAGAGGCTTCAACTTGAACGCTTTACGGTGGTTCGGATTCCATCTCAAATTGTAGACCCACGTCTTATATAGCCTCAACGCTGAAAATGTTGGTTGGATTAGAGCAGTGGTTCTCAAAGCGGGGTACGCGGAACCCTGAGGGTCCGTGGGACATAGACAGGGGGTTTGCGACGCCTAAAAATTGAAATGTGTTATAATAAAATGATACTCATAGCTGTTATGCAAGAAGTATTCTTTTCAGTTACTAAAAAAAAAAACCATTAGAAATTATAACTACGTTTGTAAATTTAAATGTTTTCCTACTTTACTAAATTTCTGCCCTGTGATTATGAAGAGTTGTCTAAAAAAGGCAGTGCAACATTTGATGCCTTTCCCTACCAATTACTTATGTGAACAGATCTTTTTTTCTCTTTGCAGTATTAAAGTTTGAAAGCTAAATCTTTGTAATGTGGAATCGGACCTAAGATTAATGGTGACAAAACTTATTCCGGATTTCAGTGCAATTATGGAAAAACAGAATTTCATTCCTCATATTAGTGATCCCACATTTGAGAACATTGTTTATCAAGTGAATTTCCTTTATATATAATAGGGACTATATATACAATATATACTATAGACTATAGACTATAGACTATATATAATATATATAGTCTTGAAAGTTCTTGTATTTTCAATTGAAATTTCGTTCAGTAGGAAATAATCATGTATCTTTAGAATAAATTACTTATTGAAATATTTTTCTTGATCTTTTTCTTGTCCGTGGTAATTCTAATCAGTATAGTTTTAATACCATGTGATATTTCAGATAGCTTTGCAAAGAGGTCTCAGAATGAACAGGGGTTCTGCGGGTCATTTTCCGAATGCACAAGGGGTCCGCGTTATCGGAAAGTTTGAGAACTACTGGATTAGAGTACATTGTTCTTTTCAGAATTGTGGCTATATGAGACGTGCGCCTACAGTTTAAAGTGGATTTCGACCTACTGTAATGCGTTCAAATGCTTTCAAGGCGTTCTAACCGGAAATCGAATAAGGAACCCTTGGACCAAAAGCGTTTGTGCTAGTCAATAAACCAGCTGGAAAAACTCAATGCTGAAAAAGGTATGCTAAAGTCCAATCAACCACTCATTATCAACGAAACGCTCTGTCTTAAGTACAGCAAAATTTGAAAGACGATTAGGTTGCCAACTTTTGATGGAGTACGTATACTCTTAAGAGGCCTCATTCCTGCGAAATTAAAATACCGCTAATTTTACAGTAATTATGTGATATCTTCAAATAGATAAAAGATAATCGAAATGTGGAGCAAGAGCGCCCTAGACAATATCATTTTACATGAAATACCGTTATCACGACTCACTTATCTGCTTTTGATGTCGAGCCATTTTGAAAATCAGCATTTCTCTTCGCGTTTCTAAACGACTGAAAACGGAAAGCCACTAGGTGACTTGTGATAACGGTACCTAACGTAAAATAATATTGTCTAGGGCGCTCTTGTTCCACATTTCAATTATCTTTTATCTATTTGAAAATATCACATAATTACTGTAAAATTAGCGATATTTTAATTTCGCAGGGATGAGGCCTCTTAAGATTGTAACATCATCGATCGTTAAAAATTTGAACAACCTGGAAGCGATTACTTCACATAAAATTGAGCGATTTGAAGATCGAATTTAATAGCTTTAGTTACTTTTGAAGCATTTATGAAACTTATTTATTCCAGTTTTGATTAAGTCGATGTATGTAATTTTTACAGCCTACCATCAATAACACATCGTATTTAAAGCGAAAAAGCAAATACAATTTGGCAATATAATTATGGCATACACAAAATATACTTGAAAGATAAGTTTTACCAGCTTCTCTGGTGCTGGTAATGTCTCATAATGCCTATATATTTTTTACTGGTTCTGGATGCATTATTTAATTGGAAGATGAAGCAGTGCTAGCTGCGTTCTTTGGAAATGTGCTTTTGTTTACCTTCAGCAGTTTTGATAAGTTCAGTTGATTCCATTGCCTTCAACCAAGTACGTAGCTAGGATTTCGTAATAGGGGGGGGTCCGTGACCATAGGGTTATTACTAGAGACCGGATGTTAGGCAAAATGTCTATTCTTTAATATTAAAGATAAGATCAAAGATATGATGATAAGTTTGTACGTGAGGTTATAGTTTCGATTTAAGCCAATTTTATTCTGCCTATTTTGCCTATTTCGTCCCACACCATCTAAATAATTGCATTAGTGCCTAATGTTGCCTATTCTATGCATTTTCTTCAAAATAAGCCTTCATTGGGAACACATATAAATTATATAATATAAATAACATGCATACACACACCGACAACGTTTAGGAAGTGACTTCTGACACCAAGATAAGACAAAAAGTATACACCAACCTGGGTGCACAAATGCTTCCTTTCGGAGTTATAGGCTGCCGAAAAGATGAAAAAATGAATCCAAATATCCAAGTTTCAGAATCCTGCGGTGCTTCCGCAACAGTTTTTATAGAGGTAGTTGGTGAGTACTTCAAATTATATGCCTGTAGCCAAACTCCCTCTATAAAAATTGTTGCGTATTTTAGGATTTTGAAACGTGGATTTTTGGATAGCGCAGATATTACTTCTTAAGTGAAGTCTTGACCCGACTACGGTAGATCCCATAGTTTGGGAGCTATGCACCTTCATTTTTTTCATGTTTTCGGCAGCCTATAACTTCGAAAGGAAGCATTTGTGAATCCAGGTTGGTCTATACTTTTTTTTTTTTTTTATCTTGGTGTCAGGAATTACCTCCCAAATGGTTGTCGGTGTTGTTTTGAAACACTGTATATACAGTAAAAGAAGATATTAACAAACAGGTATGTATTTATATTCTTTGAACATTATGTATGACTTGAATCTTTTTTAATTGTATTGAATATTTATCTTCATTATTTCGAGTTATAGTTTAGTGCCAATTTTACTGCCTATTTTTTAAATTTTAAGTGCCTATTTGCCTGCCTATTTTCCAGGTTTTTAATGCCTAAACATCCGGTCTTTAGTTATTACACCAGGGACTCAATCATTCTAACTATTTTACTGGAAACATATATTGGTTCGTTTAGCCAGGATTTCGTAATGGGGGGAGGGGACATGACATGAAATACTCTGGTTACACACCAGGGGCTCGATCAATCTAAACTAGTTTACTGGCAACATACCCATATTGGTTTGTTAGGACAATAAAGTGAGGATATGTTAATAAGTATTTTAATAACGAACTATGAAGAATCTCGAGTAAAAGAACATAACCAGAAGTATTGAACAAGATATAATCTTCCGAGTTTCTTAAGTTCTTCTGAGAGTCTATCTGATCGAACCGGTTATCGATAGTCATTTGTAGTCCATAGGATTAGCATGGAGCTAGACGGAATTCGGAATGCTCCGTTACAATAATATCCATTTCAACTTGATTCCCCCCCCCCCAAGTTTCCTCCATACAAAGCTCCTCATAAGAAAGAGTAACCAAACGCATGCTGTAGCTTTATATTTTTAACGCTGATTCTTCTTTTTCTCGTTTCTTTTTGTTTCACCCTTCCTTAATTTTTTTATATTTCTGGTTCCGAAGGGGGGGGCAGACCCACCCCTTGGCTACGTGCCTGCTTCAACTCTTCAGTAAATTCCGTGTACGACACGTTGATATCGAAGCAAATTATAAGCTTCGCTTTAACCATGTTCATCGACAAACGATTCCTTTCGTTACTCCAAAATAATCTGAATAGAACAGAGAATAGGATTAGTGAGAGGAAAAAATACCAGATATTTAAGATTCGGCTTTGAGGTCGTACCGGACACCGGACAGAGGAGGTCAAAAACCGAACTGACCGGTAAAATACCTGACGGTTGGCAGCCCTAAAGACGACAAAAGTTATTTTTTGATCTGCTAACCTTGAAAACATATTAATGAGGAACCGAGGGAAAGTAAAATACGCACATTTACTGCGAAAGAAGTATGGAAGATGAACAATAACAAGAAAATTCAAAGATTTTATTCTCATTCCTAAGAGGAGCTGCCATTTCAATCTTCCAATCTCGAGAAAGTTACTATGGTTACCTGTTAAGCTGAGACAATTTGATTCTGCTTTGATAGGTATAGACTGGAACTTTTCCCAAGAGACTGTATCAATTCGTCTAACAGAATAACGGAGAAATATCAAGGGTTGTGGGACTGCTTCCACGGTAGTAGCACACATACACAGAATCTTTCATTGCATAGTTTCCCGTTTGGTTTGTTCGCTAGCATTACTTCTTGTCAATGATAGCCTAATGCAACATAACAGTTTTAAGTTGTAACAAAGTAGATTCGAAATAGAAGAGAACAATTTAGGTCAAACAACACAAACTGTTGTAATAACTTAAGAGTCTTCATCCCGACGAAATTAAAATACCGCTAATTTTACAGTAATTATGTGATATCTTCAAATAGATAAAAGATAATCGAAATGTGGAACAAGAGCGCCCTAGACAATATTATTTTACATAAGAAACCGTTATCACGACTCACTTATCTGCTTTCGATATCGAGCCATTTTGAAAATCGGCATTTATTTTCGCGTTTCTAAACGGCTGAAAACGGAAAGCCACTAGGTGACTTGTGATAACGGTATCTCGTGCAAAATAATATTGTCTAGTGCAAACAACATTACTGCCATAAAACATCCTGTAAATTTAAACTGGATTTTTTTTTTTCGAACACTCTCCTGAATTGTCCTTTGCTCGTTTTGTCTAAGCCTTAATTGCAAGTTTTTCCTCAGTTGAAAGCTGGTCAATGTTTTTTATAAGTTATTTACAGAAGTCACGGTATACAATTCATTCAGAATTTATATGTTATTTACAGAATTAAAGCACACGCAATAAAATTAAATCCAATAAATAAAAACCAAAACAGTGATACAAAAGAGGTACTGGTATATGAATTCCGAATGTCACATATTCATACATCAACACACACACACACACACATGTGCGTAAAAGAAAAAACTACATTCCAAATCATCCGTCTTGGTTGTTTACGCAATGCACGATGAACACAATATACTTCCACATGAGGCGAAACAATGCTTATCAATGTCATATGTTCTGGAAAGGAAACCTCGAAACCCGCCAGATGTAGGATCAGCATGTATACCTAACAGAAGGTAAAAATCGAAGAACATCAAAACAAACAGCACTGCCAGTTCTACACCCAGAAATGTGCGTTGGGAGGGGTTCGAAACGTCTATGCAATATATACCTTTCTTATTCTGCATCCGAAAAGACGATAAGTAATAACTGCCACCTATATTCTTAGCAAAAAAAATGCTTTAACAAGTTTTTAAGAAAAGAGAGAGTACATGATGAGGTGTAAAATAAAATATTTAGCCTACATCAATCGTTTCTAGGGATGGTACCGAGACCGAGACTAGTCTCGGTCTCATCTCGGTATCGTCTCGAATTATCGAGACGAGACCGAGACCGAGACGGCCTTTTATATACCGAGACGAGACCGAGACCGAGACGGCCTTTTATCTACCGAGACGAGACCGAGACCGAGACGGGCCTCTATAAATCGAGACGAGACCGAGACGAGACTTAGGTCAGTCTCGAAAGTCTCGGTCTCGTCTCGAATATTGATATAGAAAACTATTAAAATTGACCTTTACTCAAAATTTCTTTCGTTGTTGTATTAGGTAATATGGGAACGGTTGACTAATGTTCAGTGGCGTATTTAGGGGATGGCTATCGGACTGAAGCCTCTCCCGAAATAGATTTGTAATCATTTTTTCGCATTGCACGTACAACACAAATATTTCTTACTTGTTCTCAAGCCTCTCCCGAAACAAAATCCACTGCTGATGTGTATAGTCATCTCTCTCTCTCCCTCTCTCAACACACACACAAACACACTTATATATATATATATATATATATATATATATATATATATATATATATATATATATATATATATATATATATTCACTAGCGGATCAAGGATATAATCGAGGGAGGGGCTAAACCATAGTTTGACATTTTATCCAATGTGTATAACCCTTTTAACACTCCCCTTGGATCCTCGCCTGTATAGATATCTAATATAAGTAAAAGGAAGAGTTTGTCTGTCTGTGTGTCTGCGTGCCTGTCTTTCTGATTGCCTGTGTGCGGCCTGGGGACCAGACGAGAGTCCAAGAGTTACGAAATTTGAGTGACAAGTATCATGTCCCAGGCCTCAGACCAAGAAGAAGCGTTTTTTTTTTTTTTTTTTTAAATCGGGAGTGTAGAAAATGACCGATATTAATGTCGAATACATAGTTTTCGCAGTCGCTGAGATCAATGATGATACTTCCATTAGCGATGACTTTCAAATTCAGCTACAAGTGCATTCGAGCCGAAGTTCACTTGCGGGGGAGGGGAGTACCGAGACGTAAAAATAATACAAAATGACCGATATTAGTGTCAAATAGTTTTCGCGTTTTCTGAGATCAATGGTGAAACTCCGATCGCATTAACTTCCAAATTCACCGCATTCAGCTGCGGGCCGGAGTTCACAGGAGGGATACCGAGACATGTAAAAGTAATCCAAAATGGCCGATATTAGTGTCAAATGTATAGTTTCTGCGGTCGCTGAGATAAATGGTGTCACTTCCATTAGCGATGACTTTCAAATTCAGCTACCACTGCATGCGGGCCGGGGTTCATCTGCTGGGGAGGGGGTACCCAGACATGTAAAAATAATACAAAATGACCGATATTAGTGTCAAATACATACAGTAGTTTTCGCGGTTGCTGAGATAGTGATACTCCCACAGGCCTTGACTTCCAAATACTGGTCCCATGCGAAAAATGGGTATTTCATCTAGTAATAGTCATATATATTAAAAATGCTGATTTTTTTTAACATGCTGTGTGAAATATGGAACGGGAAATTCTTCCAGATACTCTGCAATACCACTAGATAAACAAGCAATGTTGCCAACGCAACATAAAGTTGTAATTTCTCAAATTGCACTACGTTTGATATTACATATTTCTGTTCAGTTAATTTAGTTTAGTGCGTGAGTTTTCTCGGGGTTCTCCCGTTACCTCCCACTTTCTTCATTCCACCATTTCATTCCTCTCTCATCATCACAGTCTCCTTTAGCCTAACCGGAATAACCGTGGGACGTAAAACTCAAAAATTTCATTTCATTTTTAATTGAGTTTAACGCCTCTTTCAGCAGCGAGGTTATATGAGACTGAACCTACTGATTAACGTTGAATTTAAAACACATGAGCTCCCGCCGGGAATCTAATCCGGGTCTCTCACGCCATAGGCTAACTGCTTAGCCACGAAAGAGCTCTACATATTTCTAATTTAGATATTAAATTAAACCACAAAAGCACATCTTATTCAGTGTAACAAAGGACAATACATATCACTAACATCAACATTTTGGAGATCTCTAATAATTTAAATGGCAGGAACATTATAACATTAGTGTTCAGTAGTTTTAATTAAAACAAGTCGCAGTTACATCATTTTAAGCAGTGTTGCGAACTTAAATAAATTGCTAAATATTATTATAAATATAGTGCAAATAACGTACCTAAAGTGCAAAATATTTTTAAATTACTCGTAATTTGTTTAATGATGTAAGAATGTTTTCAAAACACGATGTTTTTCATAGTCTTTGGGCTACTTATAATGTTAATGTCAAAGTTTTCGTTCCAGCAATACATGTAAAATCAAATTGTAACTGAAATTAAACGTAACTGACAACTTTTCAGTAGCACTAGTTGTTCTTCCTAAGCCTTAGACCTGGTGTATTTTTTTAGATTAAAAAACTGATTTATTAAAATTTTAATTACGCCCTAACTGCATTTCATTTGTTATAGTTTGACCACCAACCACCTCAAACTCGATCCATATCATATAGCTATATGCAATTATTCAAAGACTTACAGTTAGTAATACACATTGTGTTGATTTTTGGTTTGTTTTGTTTTAGTTTAACGTCTTACGATTATGCTAGGGCGGCTAAAGGAGACGTTGAGTTACTGATCATAGTGGAATCCGAAAAACTTCGGTCGTTGAACATTACCGCCACCGGGAATCGAACTCGGGATCATGCGAACCAAAATCAATCGTACTAGCCATTACAGCAAATGGGGGTTCTTACATTGTGTTGATATAAATAATTGAGTCCGTGTTGCCAGATCCGAAGATCAAAAAGTAGCGTGTCTGTGCTCCAAAAGTAGAGGATATGAACTATTTGTAGCCCAAATATATAGAAATGAATTATTTGGCAACTAATGACTGGTACTAATGAAATAATGTTTAAAATAGATCGGAAAATCTTATGGACATATTGCAAGACGAAATTATGATCGATAGACAAAAACAATTTTAGATTGTATACCACGTGACAGAAACAGCCTAGGAAATGTCCGCATACAAGAAATTGTGACAAAATCAGGAACCACTGGGGAGTAACCTGGAAAAGAATTACCCAAGTTAGATAGTTGTAGAGAAAACTTGGGAAGACTTCATCCAGCAGTGGATTGATAATGCTTGATTATGATGATGGTGATGATTTTATATCAAGACGTGAGAGGTAAACTAAACCAAGTCATAATTTCGTAATTTTACAGGAGAAGCAAAAAACCGGTTCCTTAACTAAGATCTATAATATTGTTTTTCAAACTATACTAAGTAGTTACAAAGTAGTAAGGTGGCTTTAGGCTTACATTATTACACCACTAGAAAGAACATAGTCTATTAAAAAAAATATTCTAACTCAATTTGATCTACCCTTAATGTTTTTATATATATATATATATATATATATATATATATATATATATATATATATATATATATATATATATATATATATAGATAGATAGATAGATAGATAGATAGATAGATAGATATATATATAGATATATAGATAGATAGATAGATAGATAGATAGATAGATAGATAGATAGATAGATAGATAGATAGATAGATAGATATAGATATAGATATAGATATAGATATAGATATATACTGTATAAATTTACTAGGTAAGGTGGGATAAAACTGGATCCAAAATTTAACGAGTCATACAGCGAAAAAAAAAATATTTTTGACTATTTAATACTTCATGTTGCTGCAAAACTAAGAAAATGAATACAAAAGAAAACTAGAAAGTTAATAGTCACTTGTTTTGGCGAGAGAGAAAAAATAGATACAGCTAGCTCGAATTACCTATATACTTATATAATATGTATGTTTATGTTTCGCAAGTAATTTTCAATCAATATAAAATTTAAACGTAATGAACACACAATTGGTTTTCTCGAATAAAGATCACATGCACCGCTAAAAGCCCAGGAATAAGTTTAATCTATGTTACGGCAGTGGATATACGTATGCGTATGTAATGCATTACAACTTTAGGAACTTGTATAAGAAACAGAATGTACTTAAATTTAGACGCGAACTATGCGAAACATCTGACTTTGAATCTAACTTGTTTCGTGATGCAACCCATGGTCACACATAGCAAAGATGAGTGCCGTAGCTCCCACCACAAAGTTCAGGAATTTCGTGTTATAAGGTGTCAATTAAACACGTTGATGTGAAACAGTAATAAAGCATTTGATCAATTTTAAACAAAATATATTGTAGTAATAATTTACCCTATTTGTTCAGATAATGAACGTTATATTATGCTTTTAAAATGACAGTCAAAACAAAATGTATTGGACAATAAATGAGAAATTGTAAAATTTCAATTTCGGTACGATTAAATACATTCATGCTGCTATGTGTTGCGTTATAAGTTAGAATGTATTGAACAATTCTTATTCTAAGGAAGGAAATAAACTACTATATAGTACTGAAGTTAATTTAATAGAGTTTAATTGTATAGGCAGTACTGAGGCCATATGAGAAAGTCTTTTGCTGAAAGTGAAATATGGGTTACTATTGGAATTTTATCTCAGATATGATATACACACTGATGATTGAAACTGGAACACACGCATGGAAGGCAAATTAGCTCTGAAGAAGTACACCATACTATAATTCTAAGTCAAGAATAAAGCCAAAAATAAGAAGCAGAAATGACAGACTTTACAATAATAATACTTTTACAATTTTAATTTCACCTATTTATTTCGAGACTTTCGAGACGAGACCGAGACGAGACCGAGATTTGGCCCTCGAGACCGAGACCGAGATCGAGACAAGCATTTGTTGACCGAGACGAGACCGAGACCGAGACGGCGATTTTTGACTCGAGACGAGACCGAGACCGAGACAGCTATTTTTAAACCGAGACGAGACCGAGACTGTACAAAGTCTCGTCTCGATACCATCCCTAATCGTTTCTCTGTTAAACAAGTATAGTTCGTTAGGAAAGTCTACAAATGTTAGTAAAGTTTCGAAATTTTTGGGAAGTCCGGACCCGGTGGACCCCCCTCGTGGCTACGCCCCTGAACATTGCTAACTAGTCCCAAATTCAATGTGGCGTTCCCCATCATACATTTTTATGTGGAAATCAAGAGTATAAAATATACTTATTTTATGAAAGAAATATGTATAAACTAAAATACTAGGCTTCTACAGAGGGAGGGGGCGATTCTACATACTGACTTATTAATATTTGAATCACAAATTACTGTGGAAGAAGCCTTCATTATCAATATAAGCTAAAAATTAACTTGTAAATGCGAGTCTACTTTCATTTGTTTTCTGCTCTACTAGATATTTTCTTTCTTATTTTGTAATTCTGCAATCACTTTTTTTTTTATTGTCATTATATTGATTTGCTTCAGTATGGTCCTGTAATTTAAACATATGAATGCATAAAAACAAATTCCATTTGTTAATTGCTAGTGAAATAAAATTTAGAAATCTTATTTAGCGCGAAAAACCTTCTCGCTCACTGGAAATCGTGCTGTGTTGCAGAAGCACTGCAACGACCAGTCCCTTTAACTTCTGAGATAGGGAAAAGGAGACTTAACATTCGCTCCAATTGCCACGCTGAAGGAATCTGGTCGTTGTATGCTCGCTGCAACACAATATAAATTAAAGATTATGTGACGGATTATTTTTTGTTTTTTTAAAATGGATTAACGGAACGGACAGTTACAGAAGTAAAAAATATGTTATTTAAGTGTATATATGCGAGTATTAAAAAGTATTTTTCTGTTCTTTACTACTATTGATAAAAATATTTTTTTTCTTGAAATACTTTGGTCGTTGCGCAACGCTGCAACACTAACATTAGCCGCCACTGCTTGAAGACATTAACCACAATGTTCTGCAAAATATCATATGGAAGTCCCAGCTCAACTGATATTGAGCGTGGTCTTCTGTCCACACGAGCACAGTTCACCTCAGGGATTGAGTTACTGGTACTACAGCTGTGTCCTGGCTTGTCATTAACAATGCCGATTGGTTCTTTGAACACACGACACCACTTCGCTACATGTTGCATTGAAATTGAGCCTTTCCTCCTATATCTCCACAATTTTCCTATGAATGTCAGTAGTGTAGTGTTTTTGGCCCATATGAACCATACCATTGGCCTCGCATCTACTTACTCTTGACCAATTTTCCAGACGAATTGCCAGTTTTTAAATGTGCGCTTCTCGGGTATACATGGTCAGAATTCGAAGTTCTCAATAAGATAAATACGTTATTAATCTACAAATAATTTTTCATTAAGTTAGACTGAATAACACAAAAGTTATATGCTTTCTAACCTTTTTTTTCGATCAGTTCTCGTAGCTCATGTTCTGGTGACATTTATGCATTTGAAAACTCGACATTACTTATTACTTGAAATTTGCTGTTTTTAATTAATAGTTTAAATGTATATATTGGCGTATTTAGGATTTTGTTTCGAGGAGCTATTCACAACACGGGGAAGCGGGGGAGGGGAAAATTGCCCATCTGAGTTTGAGAATTAAATATATTTAATTGAATGTCTACTAATATACTGTACTAGGAAACTTGTATGTCGGTGCAGGATCTAACCTCCTCCCCCAGACAAATCTGAAATGACGCTCCTGCAAACACACGTTGAATATTTGTAATCTCATTTCAACTTAACCGATTTCATTTTAGAAAAAAAAAATGGAAATATTCAGTTTTGTCTGAGTACGTTTTTACCTGGAAGAAAATGTTGAGACAAGTTGAAGCTGAAATATACTGTGTTGAGTTGATTTTAACGTCCCGTTCAGCAGCGAGGCTATATGAGACGTGAACCTACTGATTAACGTGGAATCCGAACCACATGAGCTCCCGCCGGGAATCGAACCTTGGTCTGCCATGCCAAAGGCGCGTACGCTAACCGCTTAGCCACGAAGGAGCTCTGTGAAATATACTGATTGCAGTTTTAGTTGGTGTGCAAACGACGGCCGACCTGAATCACAACTAACAACAATCGAAAATATGATAGGAAAAACGAAAGAAAGTAACAACTAAGGAAAAGAAACAGAAGAGTAGACGAAAGATAGAAAAAAAAGAACGCAGTTCTTACACGAAATGACATTTGACAAATAGAGTACTATTTCTGAACAAAGAGCATAAGAAAATGGAAAGTCAATGAAACTCTTAAAAATGGTATAAAGGATTATTTTTGTTCGTGGAACGCGAAAAACTAACAAATTTATTTTGGGGGTTGATCCCGATAGCCGCCCCTAAATATGCCACTGAATGTATATAATGCCAAGTGAATCGATTTAACACCATTAAAAAATAATATTATAAAACAAACACTTTGCTTGCTCTGATAGAACATTGCTTGAAGGAAGATTTAATTTATTTATTCATTTATCGTGTATACATGTGAACGAAGTTTTCTTAGAGAGGTCAAAATTTAAATTCTTTGTTTTTCTTTCCCTAAAGGCTTTCAAGGAAATTAGTGATACGCCAGCCTGTACATTTTGAAAGTTCTACTTCCCCTTATTTCGGAGAGGGAGTTAGTATGGAAAGAAAAGAGTGTAAGAGATTTGATTCGTGTTTTTAGCTGAAAATGACAAAGGGACATTTCGCTCTATTTTCCCCTTCACAATTCCCTTTAATTCTTCAGCTGTTCTCTTTGTGAGCACTGATAATCATTACGTGCACCGGAAGGATCTTCCTTTTTGTGCCTTATAGTGATCGGTTCTTTGGAAAGATCCTTTTCCCCTCCCCCTCGACTCTCGAGCCTTTGCTGTTCCCTCTGCCATGCTGAGCTTTTCCACCAATTAGCCTTCGGGACAACTGTTTTGTTCTGTGCAGTGCTGATGCGATAAAGCTCAACTATCGTGCATCATCTAGTGGCGAGACATGGAACTTCTATGTTACCAAAATGTCAGTCACTTCTCTAAAGACGGAACTGATTACGGATTTGCAAAAGAACGAATCAAAAAACGATGTTATTTCTTGTGTGACTCTGTGGATACAAAATCCTTGATCAAATTTATACCTGGTCTGTTCTGTACACTCCGATTCCTCCATTTTAACCCTGCTAAACAAAATTTAATGCAATTTAAGAAAGAAGAAACAGTGTTTTAACTATTTACTAGCTGAAATACTCGTTCTTCGCACGTGAAGAATAATGTTTAAACAAAACCTTTGACAAAGGAAAGAAGTGCTTTCAATACTTAACGGCAAGCAATGACTTTAGTATTGCCCCTGAAAGGTATGAAACCTGAAAGCCAGGAAGAACTGTTAGGTTACCTACCTTACATGTAGTATGGTTATCTAGCATACATTTTTCCCATAAATTTTGATCCCACAAATCCCGTCAAGTCGAATATTGAAAAAAAATAAACGGCTTCGTACACGATTACATTTAGTAAATATCTATAGATGTACCAAAATTTGGTGGCTGTAGATGTCTCTTTTCTATGCGAAAATTTGATGAAAGACAGACATAGACACGCGCCCAAACAATTCCAAGGTAATGAGTGGCAGGACCAACTTTTAAGGTGGACTCTGAACCAGAGCCAGGTTTTGATTTCAGTGAAGATAGTGGCTCAGCAGACCAACATGCAAGATCAATCTTCACAGCATAAATCGTTCCTCACCGCACAATCTCACCTCCAAGAGAACATTAATACGGGAAAACTCTACTGCTCCCGGCAGATTATCGTAAACTGATATCTTCAGAAAATGTAGAATTGTGTCTTATTTTTTAAATATGATAATAATATTATTAATAGGTATAATAATAATAATAATAATAATAATAATAATAATAATAATAATAATAATAATAATAATAATAATAATAATAATAATAGGTAGGTTACTTACTGCTAACTTAGTCTTGACATAACAGTTACTCGCGTTAAGTCTATTTATTATCTCGCTTGGTAAGCCTTATGTAGGTTAATGATCGACGTAGTTGGACCAATTTGTCATCATTTATCCAACAGTTTCGACGTCGAACTTTCAATCACAATTTTAAATCTTTCAAAAGTTACATTGGCAAGTTGGTTGGTAAATGCTTGGCAAAATAGTTAATCACAAGATCGAGGCAATATTCGTAGTTGGCTAGCCTTCCATTTCTCAACGTTGGGCCTACTGTCTGTGCTGCCGGACTAAGTACGGACTTCTCTTTCTATTCTCTTTTTTTCTTTACTCTATACCTTTAATCAAGTCCTTGGAAGTACAATATCTCCCAATATATGTCTTTTTCTTCCAAATTTTTGAGTTATGCCAATACTGACTACTAATATGCTTCATACAACAAATTATTCCCAAGTATAAAATGGGTTTTTGAAACTTTAAACGTTCATTTATGTCGTATTCCAATACCCTGGCTTTGGTGTTTAGTTTTTGCTCGTACCACGGACCCTTCATACTTCGGATAAGCTCTTACACTGAGACATTGGTTCATATGTTGAGATGTCTAATGGCGGTCACGAAAAGGCCAGTGGCCTACACGTTTCTCATAAAATGATTCGCAAAATATAAATTTCCTGACATTACAGCCTAGGAAAACTATGACCATCGAAACTGCTTTTAGTAAAGTAATATTTTTGCCAGCACATCGAATACATCGCGATTTCTGAATCAAGGCCACCAGCTCTTAACTAAAGTAGGGTCCAACTGCCTCTTAATGCAGAGTTAACGCTAAACATTCTATAGAAGCACTGGCAACCAAACCTTGACCTATATGTGTTAAACACATGTGCGCTCATTAGGTTGTATGGGATTATTATTATTATTGTTATTAATAATATCCTTCCTTTTATTTCACTTCACACTTCACATCGATACTAATAATACTGCCCAGGTATCGAAAACTAGTCACTTGTTCTATTTTCTTCCCTCTTACTTCTATATTTGACACCGATCGCTTCGTTCCGATCACCATGGCTTTTGTCTTTCTAACATTTATTTTCATAGCATGTTCTTCACAGCCCTTCCTCAGGTTTTCTAACATCTTGTTGATTTTCTCTTCACATTCTGCAACAAGCGCTATATCATTTGTAAACCGTCTACACCTAACCATTCTTTCTTCAATTTTTCAGAAAAAATCAATGAAGGACGATGAAAATGTCCAAATATTATTGATGTAAATAATTAGGCCTCTTTAAACTTATTTTTATTTTCTTCTTCTTATTATTATTAACAGGCCTGTCCATGAATTGGCTCCCGGAGCCAAAGCGTGAGCGGGCACGAGCGAAGATAACAGGTGAGCACAGGTGCTGCTAGCTTCGCTTCTTCCCATGCATCCGATAAGTGTTGCCAACCACACATGATGGCAAAAAACCTATGGCCAAGCCTGGCCAGAAATTCGCACGATGATAAGCATTGAGGCAAGCGTGAAATGTGCAGGTGTGCTCTCCCCCTCCCCATTTCGAAAGCAGTGACGCGAAAACACTGCAGGAAATAAAATTGGTACGTTTTTCGGTTGAGGAAGACGCATGATAGAGGTTACAGTTAGCGTTGAAGTAACTAACAAATGAACAAGAAAGAAAGAAAGAAAGAAACTAATATTAAACATGTCATCTTACAGACGTAAAAACGACTGCAAAAATCGGAAACGAATTGTTTCAGACCTTTTTAGCTTGCTTACACAATTCGTGACGTTGTATTACATTAGCACTCGGTCTGTAATTTGTCATTCGCTTCACGTTTGCTAAGTTGTAAACGCCTTTCGTTGCTAGATTTATAGGAGAACGACGGGAGGTTGAAAATAATAATAATAATAATAATAATAATAATAATAATAATAATAATAATAATAATAATAATAATAATAATAATAATAATAGTAATAATAATAATAATAATAATACGCATTATTATTATTATTATTATTATTATTATTATTATTATTATTATTATTATTATTATTATTATTATTATTATTATTATTTGGACCAAAGAGAGATGAAAATGGGGATTGGAGGAAATTCATAACTAGGAATTGCATAGTTTATACCGCTCACCTAACATTATTAGGGTTATGAAGTGTAGAAGGCTCAGGTGGGCAGGCCATGTAGCCAGAATGGAAGAAATTAGAAACGCTTTCATAGTTTTAACTGAAAACCCAATTGGAAGAAGACCACTAGGAAGACCTAGGCGTAGATGGGAAGACAATATTAAGATGGATCTTGCAGAAATAAGAGTACAGAGTAGAAACTGGATCCAGTTGGCTAAGGACATAAGTTAGTGGAAATATTTTGTAAACGCGGCATTGAACCTTCGGGTTCCATAGACCATAGAGTTAGTTAGTTATTATTATCTAAAAGAAATGTTCAAATGTTGTTAAGAGACAATTACACAGAAGAACCGAGTTTCGACCAAACACTAATTTGCCGGAAGGAAATTCCAGCCTACTTTAAGCGTTATCCGTGCAACCCACGTTTCATGTTCAAGACATTGGGAATAATTGTTCGTATCATTCAGTTGGAACGTTTCCTTTCGAATTTACGCTATTACAGTAGACCTACGCTATTACAGTAGGCCTACGCTATTACAGTAGGCCTACGCTATTACAGTAGGCCTACAACATTGTGACTTTCAAAATCAGTCAGTAACTATCGAAGAAAGACAAGCGTGTAGCTTCAGTCGTTGAAATGATTTAACATTCTTTTTCACTTTTAACAAGCCACCGGCAAGCAACCAGCCAGGGACAATACATTTTTCCTTATTAAAAAGACACTCCTTGTTAAAAAAAAAAAAAAAAAAACTAATTGCAGTCACTAACGGTCACACTTAAAAATGGAAAATCTCTTTGGCTCTCTTAATATTTTGTTTGATTCTTTGCGATCAAAGTAACTTTAAAAGTGGAGTAAGAAATACTATTCTTCCTATTGATAGTGTAATAGTGGCTTCTAATCTCCACAACCAACCCCTTGCTAAGCCTATTCGTACACACATACATGCATAAGCTAATTTTCTGGAGATATACTTAGATAATTACAAACAAGTGTTACAGTTTTTTTTCTTATCAACAGATTATCTCTTTTCCTAAAAAGCGAAACAACATAATATAACAAACCCACACTCGGATATAACAAACCCACATCCCTCTTTAACAAAAGGAAAGAAAAAAGAAGGAAAGGAACGTACATAGTTTATCATTTGATTGCTGTTACAAGTTTGTATTGTCTATAGTTAACGGTTACCACATTGTAAAAAAAACACTTTACACTAAATGGCAATCAGTTACCATACATACTTTTTTTTTTGGTAAGCTAGTGATTACCGCCAAGGTTGACAACACTTCCGCTCCTCTAAGGACAAAACCCGAAGATCCTCGAAGCACGAACAATGGTATTTGCTCGTAGAATGCTCGTGAGCGTTCACGAGGAGAGTTTCCACTATCTGCTCGCCGTGGGCAGGGCTGTTATTAATAATAATAATAATAACTCATGACTACAATATTCCACATGAAACCTTTTTCTGAATCTATTTCTTGTGTATTGTTCAGTTTAGCTTTGAAAATACTCACATGTATGAATAATAATAATAATAATAATAATAATAATAATAATAATAATAATAATAATAATAATAATAATAATAATAATAACTGACCACAACACTAAATATACTAATAACATTTCTGTAACAGTTTTCAGATACTAATAACACTTGTATAATGGTTTGGAGATATTAATAACACTTGTGTAACGGTTTGGTGAAACTAATAACTTTTGTGTAACGGTTTGAGGACAGTAATATCACTTCTGTAACGGTTTGGCAATACTAATAACATTTGTGTAACGGTTTGAGGATACTAATAACACTTGTGTAACAGTTCAGGGATACTAATAACATTTGTGTAACGGTTTGAGATATTAATAACACTTGTGTGATGGTTTGGAAAAACTAGAAATACTTGTGTAACGGTTTGGGGATAATACTGACACTTGTGTAACGGTTTGGGAAATGTAACATCTCCTTCATCAGACGATAACGTACCTGAAAGTCTGGTTTCTTAAAACTTTATTCAAAGGCCCACAAAATATAATATTCTTCCTCCTAAATGTTACTTTGGTAATTCCTATCCTTGTTTTTATGTTCCTTCCCATACCATAACCTTACTAATAATACAACCCAGGTATCGAAAAGTAGTCATCTGTTCTGTTTATTCTCCGTATACTTCTATATTAGATATCAGGTACTTTTATATATCTAGATTCTAAGGTGCAGGCATTAACCAATCAAATAAACCTAAAACAAGAAACAAGTGGTGAGCGTTCGCACAGAAGATCATGTAACAAAGGTTGTGTTGGTTTGGTTGAATCTGACTGATCGAACTACGACACCCAAGTGGAGGTGCCGGTCTTTTCTGTGGGGGAGATCGGTACTGGTCCCATTCACTTTTAGTAACGAGTCAGGTAGCAACTGCTCCTCTGAATGTTGGAATTCCGGACAATGCTCCATTTAGGTTTGATGGGGCTCTCTATACGTCAAGCTTTAGGGGCTCTTTCTACGTCAAGCTTTCTTTTTCAGAGACAAAATGTCACCGTTTTTAGGTTTGAATATATGCTATATGCTAATCTATGGACCTAAGGGATATCTAAATGAAAACATGGGCCCATTATAAGGAAGCTGGAGAACGAAGGCTCCATTATAAGCAGGGATGGATAACAGAGGCCTCATTACAAGTGGGGCTGAGAAATAAAGTTCTATTACTTGCTTCATAAAAGCCTACTGTATAACAATACAAAACACCATTGTTGTATTTCTTTTTTTAACTTATTTGCTTTTTCTTGTTGTTTGGAAATTACGTTACAATCAGTTTTTTCTTTAAATTTTTTTGGGCCCCAAGCGAATAGGATCCTAAGCTATAGGTTGTTTAGCTTATACGGAAATTTGGCACTGATTCCGGAGATAGTGCGCAGTCATACGGATTGCCTCTATGCCAAATATAACAACTTTAGGATACAATTCTGTATTTGCGAAGAACCTGTTTATGACTGAAACTCTCTCTCCTGATTGCCAACGTGAGACATACAGACTTTAAGTATCAGGTTATCTGTATTAAATTACCTATCATCTTTTGCTGGCGACTGGTTTGGCAGGTTCTATTTCTGGAGAGTTCTGGAACAAACATTTGAACTGATCTCGGCATCAAAACGCGAAAAACTAATGTTGATACCTTGCTGTTTGACCTTAGGTGCCCGAACTTGGTATAAAACCGTAGCTAAGAACATAAAAAGCTATGCAGACTTCATACGAGTATTTAAGGAACACCTTTTCTCTATGTGGATCGAAATTATTCAAAAGAAATTCATCCAGGGGATGCTGTATAACAGTGTCAAATATAGTAGAGTAACTGACTTTGCGTTGAAAGTCATTGCGTAATACTACGTTATTACTCCGAATCCAGAGGAAGCAGAGTTAGTCGAAATAATACTGGATTGCCTCATCGCGAACAACGCGATGTTGTTAAGAGCAGTTGAACAACAGAGGGTGCAGCATTTGATTGTTAAGATAGCTGAGATGGAAGGACATCTAGGTCAAACATTGCCAGTTACAGATAAGAAGTTTGAACGCTTCCATGTTCGTCAAGCAAAGACTATGAAAAGACTGAGAAAAAAGCCGACCAGTGACACTTTCTATTACACGGAAGACGAAAGTAGGAAGAGTGAACGGTTGGATAATCAAAACGGCAAAAGCAACCACAAAGTACGGAATAAAGATAAGAAAGGTCATTTTCTCCTAAGGACTGATTGCCTCAATGGCAATAATAGAAACCAAAGGGGAAGAGATTATAGAAAAACTCGGTATACTCCATATTGTTTTAACTGAAACCAACAATATTATCAAGGGACATTGAACCCAGGGTATTGCAATCAGGGTGTATTCCAGTGATGAACCAAATTAGAAATCAAGCTTACCCAGTGTACGCGCTTCGTTTGTCTCCTGGAGAAGGAGTAGTAGTTCCCAATACTACTTTTCTCCTGGCGGTAAACTTGGCTACGTCCATGGGGAAGACTTCGTTCTATTCACAGTTCTTGCCACCTACAGGTGTTAAGACGGATAAACAAAATGGGAATAGTTTGTGAAATGCATATCGTAGCCTTCAGTAGGGGAAAATATGGACTACGAGATTAATTCCCCAACTTCCTAACAAGAAAGTAAGTTATCGGATGCTCAAGATTTTAGTTTGATGGAAACTTCATTTTCTATTAATCATAAACCTCCAAATTCTGAATTGTTTCGCCTAATTTAGAAAATTAAAATAACAAAGTGGGATCCCTATCATATCCATTCAAAGAATACAAGCTTTTGGGGTGTAACGTTGCTGAAGCGAGAACAAATTAAAGATAGGTATTGCAGAAGGTTGTACACCGTTTGGAAGGGTTGTCAAAACAATAGTTGGATATTTGTGGATAATAACCTAGTCTACGTTCGAAATTCTAAACACTCCATTTGGCTACTGGTTATTCCATTCAATTTAGTAATTTCAGTTGTTTCAGCTATACACAATAGAGGCCATTTCGGTGTGAAACGATGTTTGTCTTTTGCTAAGGCCACGTTTCACTGGAGAGAGATATATATGTGAGACATTTACAAAGTATACACAAGAATGCTTTTTCTGTGCGCGTACTAAGTACTCTTACAGGGTGATTAGAAAGGAGCCCTGCCATTTCTCCTGTCATGACAAGTAATACTTGAACCTCCTAGGACCTTTTCCTAAGATATAAGTATATCTCTATCAATCTTGGATGTCAACAGTTGGTTCGTATGCTTTTTCCCGTTGCGGACAGCATACACGAAGGAGATTGTGTCGGTCCTTGAGAAGAGGTTTTATTATCAACTGACGCATTGGATGGCAAAGTGGCGTAACTCATATTTTTAAAATGAGATTAAGTCATTTCCGTGAACTTGAAACCATAACCTATTGGATGACAAAATTGCGTATCTTAGAGCTAAAAGACCAGGCCATAGGCCAAAAGATGGCAGCACAAAGAAGATGATTTTTCCTATTTCTACGATCTAGATCGTAATTTAGAAGAAAGAAAGAAAAGAGGAAGAAGCAGAGAAAGAAGGAAAAGGATGATTTGGTATTGAAAGTTTAGGCGAGAAAACGAAGACCCTGAAGAACCTGTTAAGGAAGGAAGGTATTAAAACATACAGGAAAGGAGGAAAGAGGATAATAGACAGTGAGAGACAAAAAAGAAAGAAGAAATAAAAGGAGATAAGATCAGAAGAGGAAGGAGTAGTATACCAGGTTAATTGTGAAGAGTGCGATATGAAGTACATAGGAGAAACAGGAAAGATATTAGAACAAAGGATAAAACAACATAAGGATGATGCTAGACTAAAAAGAGAAAACAACGCAATGTATAAACACTTTAAAGAAACAGGACATGAGATAGATTGGGAAGGAATAAAAGGATTAGAAAGGGAGAAAAGGAGTGTGATAAGAAGGTGGATAGAAGAAAAGTGGATTAAGAAATACGGGAAGGAGAAGTTGATGAATTGGTCTAGTGGACTTGTAATACATGAATTATGGGAAAAGATGATAGACAAAATAGAATGAAAGAATTAAAAGGATCAACACGAGCTGTTGGAGCAGGTGTACTACGGAGAACAGCAGATGGACAATAGCGAATAGAAAGTGTAAGTGACAAACACCTAATTGAGAGTTTCATAGCAAGTGCGCAAAAAGAGAAAGTGACTACAGTAACTAAAAATTTACCTTTTGAGCCAATTAAAAGATTAGTATACAGTAATTAAAAATTTACTTTTTAGAGCCAATTAAAAGTTTACGCTTTATAAAGAGAAAGTGGGCGTGTCTTGCATCCAGATTGTATATAAGCTGTCAAAATTGGATATTTCTCTCATAATATGTCTGAGGAAGGCTATCTTACGTAGACGAAACTGTAACACAAATATATAATTTTAAAATATATATACTGCTTTGGTCAGTTGGAGTTTTATTAGTAATCTTGAATTTTCCAAAGTTACAATGAATAATTTACAATAACACATCTACTTATTCACACCTACATATTACCTAATTTGAGATATCCCCTCCAAATCCATAAAATTCAAATTACCGAAACATCTTGTCATATATACAATTTAACTTAACTTGTTTGCAGAGAATATATATCTCCTAACAGCGCGTAATCAAAATGTATGCATGCGTCGTTTATTCCGTAACACTACATTCCATATCTTAACCGCCTCAATTCTCTTCCTATTTCAAAATGTACTTGTATACGTAATGGAATAAGTTTTAAAATTCAGCATCTTTCCCTCGTAGTCACTAAAAATAAATTAGTTTGGAACGGTTCAGGGACACAAAGTCACAGGAACGGATTCGCACTGCGAAAGGGAGCTCTTTGCTTTACAAGCTGCAGGCTAGAGTGTGGCGCTGTCGTGTTGTCAGAGACAATTAGCTCCGTGAAATTGAATTACAAAGTAAAAGCACAGGTCATCTCTGTACTCTGACACACCACACACACACACACACATACTCATACACATACACACATGCATCCATGCATATATAGGCAGACACAGAAGATCGTGTGATGAGTTTTTGAGATCGGTGGAGGAGAGAAAGCATCCTGAAAGGAGCTACCTACATTAATACCATCTAGTGGCGAAACCTCAAGGCTATTAGCTGAGGTTGCATTACCTTTTCTTTATCTAATCATTCTTCTTCTATCAGAGTATAGGAGGTGGAAGAAACACTAGTTTGTGACCTGTCTCTGCTGGGATATTTTCAAAACTTTTGTTAGACTTCGTTGCATTAGTTCTTGTTCACAGCAAATGATATCAGAGCTCATTTAAGGTGGGTCACGAGTATAGCTTACCAGTGGCGTACGCAAAGGCCATTCGGGGTTTTAACTCACTCCTTAAGCAGGATATTATGGAAAATATACCTGAATAGGCCAAAAAATCAGGCGTTTTCTGAAAGGATGTCAGATTGAGTGCTTGAATACATTTTTCATGAGCTCACGTCACAGTAACTCACTAAGTCTTTCTGTCTAATTTCTAACAATAAAAAGTCATTTTGATGTTCCGTAAATTGTGTGTAGACTCGCGGGCAAGTGCTCTCCACAATTTAAGTTCCCCGTCATTCGAAGAGGAGACCCATTTCAAGATTTTTTTTAAAACTTCTTATAATATGATAAGTATAGTCAGCGATAGAATTTCTTTTCGTTTGATGAAATTGGTTTTATAAATAATTTCAGAATTGAAGAACAATTTAAGTACAGTTTTCAGTAAATTTAAAAAAAAAAAAAAGCAATTTTCTGTACCTTCCAGCCATACCACCGTTGTTTCCAAAACAAATTTTCTCAGACGGAAAGAAACTTTTGTCACTGACTGTACATGAATGTATAAATAAAGCATAGAATAGGTTCACCACACTTAACAAAGACTACAAGACACACCTAACAAAGATATATAAAATAAAACGAAACTGTCATCTGTTCCCATTTCAGTAAAGGCGAGTTGCCACGCTAAATGAATCTTGTAGCTGTCATAAAAAAAAAGAAAATCTTGAAACCCTACCATATTTCTCCATGCGGACATAATCTTGAAAGCGTCATACAACATTTTTTTTTCATCTTGCAAAGAGTTGACCCATGTGCAACTTTCTGGGACGTCTTGCTTGCTACCTGCTGTCGCCCTCCCGCTGACATAAAGGAAAAGCCAGTTTCGCCGCTTCCGAAATAACGGATTCTTTTGAACAGGGAGGGGAAGTGCGCCAAAATACACGTTTTTAATGAGGAGGTTCACTATTTGTCCACTAGAGTGCAGTGCTGCATGGGTGGAGATACCCTTTCTTGCTTTCAAGAAGTTGTAGTATGTAAACAGTAAATAGAATGATCGGACTGCAAGGTTTATTTTATGACAGCTACAAGATTAATTTAAAATGGAAACATGGTCTAAAATATTTAATAGTTGAGGCCCAAGAAATAACATATATTTCTTAAGGCTGTAAGTTGCATAAAATATTATCCTCTCACTTATGAAGCACGGGATGGACCCACCACCCCATTTCTATGAAAATAATTTAAGGCGCTGCTGCTCCATCTTCTGAATAAATTATACTTCCTTAAGTTGAAGCATAAATAAAATTTTGGGATCTACTTTAGCAAAACGCCAAGTGGAATAGCTAGAAATAATAAAAATACTCACTGAAGTTTTAAATTCTAGAGGGACCGAAATTTCATAGTTCATGTTTTCTTATAGAGGATCGAAATATTAATGCATGAACCCCATTCTTCAAGGATAAGTTCCAAGTACGGCGCTGGTCATTTGCCATTAGTACAACAGCATGACTGAATTTATATGTAAAACGATTAGTATAACTTCTTTTTTTTTTTTTAACTGAATACTACAATGATCGCGACAACTCGTGAACCCTGGTCTGTACACGAATCACACAACTACCTTCTGTCACGTGTAATGTATCGGAAGAATTCGGCACGATTCGTGGAGCTGCCTTCGGAACGCACACTTGGAAAAAGTGAAAGAGCATAAGTGCACCAACAACGTTGCCAAATTTAGAAGACATGGCAAACGAGCGACAAAAGCAAAAGCACTTAATAAATTATAGCACGAACTATGACAATTATTTTAATTAAACAGTAAGGGTGATGATGATAATAATAGCAAAATATAAAACTACAACAACATTAACAACAAAACTAGACTTAGCGGCAATCGACGACATTGATCCCTCAGTGAATGTTCTATAGCGCGAGAAATGACTCTGGCAAAATTTAATGGATGGGGGTTGACGACCGGTATATACCCTCTCGTTTCTATCGGGTGTTGAAATTGGTAAATCTAGGTCAAACTTCACGACTCTTCGCGATCATTATAGATGCCAAAAATAAGTATTGGCTCATTGATTTAGCTATATAGGGAACATCTTTTTCTTTTTCAAAACCATCAGGAATTTTTATGTTTTGTTCTTACTGCTTTTTTTTTTCAAATGTAGTTGTTCAAATATCCTACCCTTTGTCAAAATGCATAATTGTATTATACAAAATTTTAATCTTGTTCTAATTGAGAAAATCGATCAATAAATATTAGCAGTTGTGCCCAAGGTTTCAGCCAGTGAACACTGAAAATTAAAATCGAACTTAATTAAAAGTTTTGGTTGTTTACATGTCAGATTTATTTATTTACTTTATTTGAGTGTTAAGTAATCACCTCAAATTCCATATATTTTTATCCAATTATTCAAGGACTTTCTTACACCTAATAATCCTGCAGATAGCGATATCTATTAACGTCAGGCAGGCGATCGTGCACGTAGTGACAACTACTATTACCGTAACTGTTTCCTATTATTAGGAATTAGCCTGACGCAGTAAAACTTTGTCATTTATTATAAAGAATTATCATTGTCCTCTTTGTCTTTCTACAACCAACCAGTGGCGGCTTCAGAGTTCTATAAAGGGGAAGTCATATCTATTGGCAGCAACAGTGAAACCGAATTTCACTCCCCTCCCTGCAAATCCCTCTCACGTCTTTGGGGGTTCTAGTTTTTTTTTTTTTTTCACTTTGAAGGGATTATTTAAATTCTTATGTGAGGTAAAAGTATTTAAGAGAAAATAAAAACGAATTTGGCATTACATAATCATGTATGCACAGTATAGGGTCTTATGGGGCTATTTTGAGACAAAAAATAAAACTTTCGCCATAACTTCTGTATTATTAATGCTAGGAACACAAAAACATATCAGAATATAATGAATTGAGACCTCTATTAGATTCCATCATCTCTGAATGTCTTATTTCAAAAGGGATATTGCATTCGAAAATAAAAACAGTGTAACATAATAGCCCTCGCACTAGGAGCTATTGCAAGAGACAGTGGTGGGACTATTATGAGGCATGTTTATTACTCTGGTCCAGGTGGTCATACGAATGTATGATGGTCATTGTAAGACAGTCACGGGTTATCCTCTGTCAGAAAAACCAAGTTGAGTAATTGTGGTGGATAGTTTTTTTCTGCTTCTTTTTACAGTATTTAAAATCAGTACTACGACGACAGTCTCCTGCAAGAAGCAGAAGAAAGCCTTCCGAGTTCCTCCTTTCCTACCATTCAAAGCGCAATCAACACTGAGTTCCACCTGACTTCCTCCTTTCCCACTCGCCGCAAGGACATAGAAAACGAAAAACTTGACCGTCAAGAAAATGATGCAAACCTTAACTGGATGCAGTTTTTGTATATTATATATATATATATATATATATATATATATATATATATATATATATATATATATATATATATATATATATATATATATATATATGTATGTATGTACAGGTGATAGATGATTAATATGCAAAGCTGTGAAAAATAGACTAGATATTATTAAGGACATATAAATTATTTGTTTGTATGGTTTTATTTATCTAAATAATGATACATTTTTGATCTTTTATAATAAGAAGAACAAAAACTAGTACATAAACAGAAGAGTAGTGCATTTCAATGATCATAACAAGTCTCTCACAATAGTCCGAGAGTGTATCATAATGGCTCCTGTCTTTAACAGCCACTAGCCCCTTCCCCTTCCACAGGCTGCTTGACACGTGGAAATTAATGTCTATTACCTGCTAATGTTTTGAATTTGGATTAACATATCTATTTAAAGAGTAGGCTAATAATAAAAATTTCCTTACAGAAAATAAGTTTTTTGTAGCAAAAAGGAGGGTTTGGGGAGCGTTTTTTTTTTTACCACTAATCAGTGCTCAAGAATGTTTTTCATACACTGGTATAATAGATCACTCAACATGCTAACATTTAGTAGCCTACTTTTTTTTAGAAATCTTTGGTGTACATTGTTTTAATTCAGTGTGAGTGTCTCATATTAGCCCTTCTTTTTAGGGTGTCTCACAATAGCCCCACCTGACCTTATGTCTTACATACAGAATTATTGGACTTAATTTTAAATACATCAGTTAGCACAAAGAATTCAAGTGATTCAAGAAGAGGGGGACCAATTCATAGTTGCCAACACTGCTCAACTATTGCTTCAGTTTGAATTTCTTAATCGATTCTGTAAACATCATGCAGTTGCATACCCATTAACAGTGTAATTTGAAATAGATACAAAAAAAACTAAGTGATACATTGAAATTCAAACATACATTTGATATTGATCGTTTCTAAACCAAACGAGTAATTCATTTGACTATTCCTTTTCAGCACTAAAATGTACACCTACTGTTTAAACGTAGAACTGGAATCAACATGTGCTCCTACCATGAATTGAACCCCGGTATGTCATGCCAAACACTCGTTTGCAAGTCATGTGTCCAGGAGGAAAATCCAAAGTATGTATGAAGTTTCGTTAGTCTAGCGGGAACCGAATTTGCTGAACCTTTGTGAGTGTTCTTCGTTACAAACTTACGTTATACGACTTGATAATTGTCTCAAAACTATGATAATTTTGACTTTTAGGCTAGTAAAAAGAATTGAAATTCCTGCTTATGTAGCCTATATCTTTGTCAAATTATAAATTTTATTTTACAACATTTTGCTGTTCTCTACCTATCTGTATTATATAGCTATTTATTTCCATGTTACAAGTATAAAACTAACACCTCGTATATTAGTCTGTGGTTTCGCATACATGCTGTCACATTAATATTTCAGAGGTAAATTAAAATGTTATTCATTTGTTCCTTAAATACGCGTATTTGAAGAAAAAAAAAGACAGATACATCAATTATTCTAAATTCCGAAATCGTGAAGTGTTTTAAGAGAGTATTTTATTTTTTCCTTTACAATAATAATTTGTTAATCATTCTTCGAAAACTACTAGGATGCTCTTTCGTCTTTGAAACAATGAGACATTCCTCCTGCGAGAAGTAGAAAAAGTCCTCTGGGCCCCTCCCTGTCTTCCATTCAGTTCGCGATCAACAGAGTAACCCCTATTTCTTCCTTTCCCGTTCGTCACAAGAACATAGAAAACGAAAAAAATTGACAGTCACGAAAAATGTGATTACATTGTACGTAAGATCAGGCGTTTATTGTTCTTCTGTGACAACAGACACTAGAAAGAGCCAAAAGCCAAGACTCGTGAACAGAGGAAAACATCAAGCATTATGATTTACCCTGTCTCGCCATATCTCTTATGGATATCAACTACATTGAAGGTTCCGTATTAAAATAATTAATATTTGTGTTGGGTCGTTCCTCATTTGTATACAGGAATAAATGTCCATAATTTCTCTTCAGATTAATTGGGAAGGCACGTGATTTTGTGACTACATTACAGAGCCGCTCATACAACAAATATTACAAATTTCTTATGCAAGGTCGTACAACGTTCCAGTATAGTGTGACGCACAGATTGAGATGTTTCCCTCCTATAATTAGAATTAGAATTATTCCTTAGAAAATTTCAGTTTCATAAAGCAAGGAATATTTTAGAAAAAATAGTCAAATATAAAAACATATAAAATTGAAGTTCATTTCAAAGAAAAGAACTATTTTCATATATAAATCAATGAGCTAAAGAAAACAAACAACCGGTAAATAAAAGATAATGCAGAAAGGATCTTAAAAGGAAATTTATCCTTTGAAATGTTCTACGTGGTCATTTCGATCATAGCAATAAGAAACGCAATACATAGAAATAAATGTGTTTTTATTTTAATTTTTTTTGGGGGGGGGTAAATGTATATTAATAAAGATCGAATTGCCTGCTCTCTGACAGAAACTGTAAACACTATCATAATCCGTGACTTCTAGACTCTCCAATCACTGTTCATTTCAAAAGGAGAACGTCATTGATCCCCAATTTGCTACAGCCAATTACGTCACTAGTATAATATTGCACTTAATGGAAAGGCAGGTACTATTGCATATCTCCAATTGTATATAGCCACATTGACAACAGTACAATAGGTAGAGTGTGTATCAGGAGTTAATGCATTAAGTGATCGTCTGTTTCAAAAGTACCGGATTGTGTAGAAGTTGTTCTGGGGACCGAAAAGAATTTTCTAGGTTATGTTTGTAAATGCATTTCAACATGTGTACTGTCACTTAAGTGAGTAATTAAAGAGAATAACATATTATTGGATGCCTTCTTCAGTATTATATAGCCCAAATATTTAAATAATTTGCGTTCTCGTTTCCGGATTGGGAGACTCGTGTTCGATTTCTGACGAAGATACATCTCAACATAATGCTGATAAAAGTAACGTAAAACACCAACCAAACCAAACTGCACATCATATATATAGGCTACACTGCAAAATTATCTTTAAAATGGTACTGAATCACTAATAAACTTTATGTTTCAATCGTAATGAATCATTAATAAAACGTGCGGTCATTCTTTCACTGCCAAATCAGCCAATTTGCATCCAAAAAAGCACACAATTGATGTTAAAATAATAACAATAACGATAATTCATTGTTTATTTTAGTACTACTTATTTTTCTATTATTATACCTAATTGTGATTTAACAATGAAGACTTGTTGACATATTGCTGACAGAATTATTGTATTGAAGTTTTTAATCTAAGAATGGATAAACATATAAAGAAAATATGGTACTTACCACCTCCATTTTTGTAGCAGAGATAAGGAAACCGCCATACATTGGCCAAATCAACAGCGAATCCAATAACAGACAAAAGAAAATCGACTTTCTTTCCCCAGGTTTCTCTTTCCTCTTGTCCAAGATCCCCAGGCGTTGGAGTCGGGGTCTTCGTGTCGGGGCCCATGGGTAACTCCCTCCTCCTATTCTCTTATCGTCGTCGTGCGAAGCAGCAGACGCCTTGGATCGGCGATCAACCAATAGATGCTAAAGATGCTTCGTCTGTTGTCCAACGTGTTCCCGTGGCCTACAGAGGACATCGCCGGCGAACACCGAACGATTGTTAACAAAGTAGCCAATGTGGATAATGACAGTAATTGTGGTGAGGATTGTAAATTTTTGTACCGTGGCAATCGAGTGCTCACTTTGTATTGTAGTGAATATGTTAAAGTAGCAGTAATGATATCTAAGTTGTTATTCTAGTACAATCTTTGTAGAGGTGGAAATACGGTCCATATTTTTGGTCTCTCCATATTTTCTGCTTCAAAATGGTTAATACTTATAGTAAATGTTTTAACATCGGAGATCTGAAAGAAAACAAAACAATAACAAAATTTAGTAAATTCATATATTAAGAACGCACACGCATATATGTATATACATATTGAAGTACATATTATACAGTTCGTTCGAAAAGTCTGGGTTATGGAAGAGAGATACATAGAAACATTCCGCTACAGTACAGTTGAAAATTGTTTCCCTTAGCTTGAAGACTCAGGAAAATCATATTATACACTCAACGAATATTATTAAACAACTGCTGAATGAACAGCTGTTTCCAGAGATGGTGTCGGTCAATGATAAAATCTTGACCCATAATTCACTACCCACCGTGATCCTTTCTGAACACCACTCATCAAGACCTAGGGATGCGCACGAGACGAGTCAAGACAGGATTTTCCTGACAAAATTCGAGTCGAGACACGGCTCTCCCAATAGAGAAATATACATTTTTCGAGTCGAGACATCACTTTTACAGCACATTTTCGAGACGAGACAGCCACAAATCTTATCTCGTGCGCATCCCTATCAAGACCCACTCTGACGCATCACCCAGCAAAACCCATCGTCATCAACTCTAACCCATGATCCACGCCCTCCTCTCTACTGACTAAAGAGTTTACACTTGTCAAGGCTGTGAAATTGTCACTAATCGGAGTTTGAATTTCTACGGTCAATCGCTCAAGCGCAGCTCTGTTATAATACCAGTGGACCAGAACTTTACAATATAAAATGATGAAGTGTGTGTCATGGACCATATTAGGATGAATTTCAATTTAGTTATCATCTATAATTATTTCGTTATTGAATTACAGATACTTTTCAGTGAAATTTGAAAGTCTCAAATCAAAGTAAAGTAGGCCAAGGTAAAAAAAAAAGTAAAATTCGACTGTGTCTCTAAGGGAATTCGTGTTACTATTCGGTTCAAAATCTCTTGTCGTCGCGAATTCTGTCGAGGAATTTGAAGATTAAAATATATAAAGCGATAATCATGCCTGTTGTTCTGTATGGTTGTGAAACATGGTCGCTTACTCTGAGGGAAGAACATAGACTGGAAGTATTTGAGAACAGGATTCTGAGAAGAATATTCGGACCCAAGAGGAACGAGAATGGGGAATGGCGGAAGCTTCATAACGAGGAACTACATAGTTTATACGGTTTACCCAACATTGTTAGGGTCGTCAAGTCTAGGAGGCTTAGGTGGGCAGGTCATGTAGCTAGAAAGGAAGAAAGTAGAAACGCTTTCAAAGTCTTGACTGGTAGACCCATAGGAAAACGACCATTAGGAAGACCTAGGCGCAGATGGGAGGACAATATTAAGATGGATCTCGCAGATATAGGAATACAAAGTAGAAACTGGATGCAATTAGCTAAGGATAGAAGTCAGTGGAGAGCTTTTGTGAACGCGGCACTGAACCTCCGGGTTCCATAGGCCATAAAGTTAGTTAGTTAGTTTAGTCTCTAAAGCCAAGTAGTAAGTCCTATTGCTACTATTACAATTACAAATATCAATATCCAAAAGTACCTGAAGTTCTTTTTTACTTAGATATACGCATCTCAGGTAAGTAAATAGAAACAAATGAAAAAGGAAGAAACATGGAGACCTTGAAAATAAAACGTAGACAAATTCCCCAGTGTTCAGAAAATGCTGTCTACAATGCACTGAGTAGAGTGAGCCGATGGCTCAGAGTGGGTTACGGTGGGCGGTGGGTTGCAGTGAGTCGTGTCTTGTTGACCCACTGACCTACTCACAAATCTTGATCCCTAGATCCACGACCCATCACCCACTCCATTTCTGGCTTCTTCACATGTTGTGTATACTTGTCATCCGAACGGAACATTCTTCAACTAAAAACAATCATTGCTTTGTTGTTAGCATTGTAATGCATATCTTTATCACTCGATATTACGTATAATTCTATGTTGAGCACAACAAATGACTACAATCTGAAACTCACCGTCTTTAATGTGCAATATACGTCTCTGCAGGGGCGAATCCAGGACGGACTTCTGGAAGGGGCGGTGGGTTGTAATACTGCTACTTAAAGCTAGAGCTCCAAACTCTGGGATGGGTTTTATTTATATACAAAATAATAAAGCTTTCTCTTCTGGGAGGCAATCACCCCGATCTCCCAGCCCGGAATCCGCCCCTGCGTCTCTATTGAGTTGTAGGTTAAGTCTATAGTTTCTTAACGGGGGAACGATTGGTGTAGCATGAAACTTTGATCTTACCCTTCATCTGTACTGTTTCTCTTATAGTTTTATCTTCTTTTTTCGAAAATATAAGTGGAAGTATTTTGCAATTAATCCAATGTTCTCGGGATTGCTACCAGAGTAGGTGTTGCTGTGCTGAGCTTTCGTTACCATACAGCGGCAACATCTTCAGAGCTGTGTGAAGATGTTGCCGCTGTATGGTAACGAAAGCTCAGCACAGCAACACCTACTCTGGCAGCAATCCCGAGAACATTGGATTAATAGTAGACGCCAGCAAAGCTTCAAGATCATATTTTGCAATTACTTACCATCCTTTGGGGTGCACAATAATACCCGTTCAGTATTACATAGACATAGTCCCTCCCCCCCTTTCCCAAAAAGCTTGGACCGCTGTCAACAAAACTTTCTGGGTGTTCTTCTGCTATGAATAACACAGTAGTTTATAAGCCATTGATCGCGAAGAACTGTTTTAGACTTCCAAGCCAGATTGCTTTAGACACAGAAGCGTCTAAGTTTTAAGTAATATCAATGTCCGTCCTTCCGCTTGTTTGTTTGTTTGTTTGTTTGTTGACAGGTATCAGAGCAAACACGGTAAGAGAGCAAGAGACTGTTTTCTGATGTGATTCAGTGTCTCAAGAATAGATTCCATCTCTATTTCTATTCTTCTATTACAGACAAAAATAGTAGAAAAAATTTCTACTCCAAGGCTAATCACCATTTTCTGCTCCAAGGCTAATCACTAGGGCCCGGAAGTTGAGGAAAAATCCTCTTTTTTACGAGTGCCCCAAGATGAGGCTTAACATAATATATGTTCATTTTGCGTCACTGTAGGCCAGAAAATGGCGGGTTTTATTTGTTCTTTTTTTGCCTTTTTCGGCGGTTTTTTTTTTGTTTATTGGTCTTTTTTAAAGCTTTTTATAGATCTTAATGTCTTTTTTTTTTTTTACTTCATCTTTCGACAACAAATTTTACTGGCTATTTACTCGAATCACCACCACCTCTTAAACATCTTTTATTTAGTAAAGAAAATTCAAAAGATAAGACATTCTTCAACGACTGCACTGATAAGACCAGATCCGCAACAATCACAAGTCAGATAAGGAGACGTCACAATGTCCTCCAGCAAGGAGGGGTGAGGATGGGGAAGGTTTTTATTTTAGTTTGTACTTCAGTTTGTGGAAGAAGGACAGACCGTTAACCTACCATGAGCTTGTATTTCTTGAACATTATATTCATTAAATATGTAATTCTAATTAAAGTGGGTCTTATTTTTACGTCCTTTTTTCCAGTTTTAGGTCCTTTTTTTAGATATCTTAGGTCTTTTTATAGGTCCTTTTTAGGCAATTTTTAGGCCTTCAACTTCCGAGCCTTACTTATCACTATACTAAAATCGAAAATGGTTGGAATCTATACATGTTCCGGTTTCAACATTGATGTCTATAGAGCAAGAGTTGTAACTTATAACGGAAAACCGTTGATTTGATATAACTTAAGTGTTTCAAGGTTCCAATTGTTCTATTGTAGAGCAATCGGACAAACGAGTGAAGTTGCGCTTGAACGAAGGAGAAACCAATAGTATGGAGATTGAAAGAGGAATCAAACACGGATGTAGTATGTCGCCACAATTATTCAACATTTACAGTGAATGTTTAATGAAGGAAAAGTTAATGGGAATTGGAAATTTCAAGATTGGAGGGGAGATCGCTGACAAGGTGAGGTATAGAGACGACACAATTATTATGGCTAGAACGGAAAAAAGAACTACAGGAGACGATTGACAAAATAATTAACACTGGGAAACAATATGGAACGGAAATCAACATCGAAAAATCGGAAGTCATTAGAATATCCCCTGGAAACGCGTCCTTGCAAGTCAGAGTAGAACAAAGAGAATTTGAAGAGGTCGATAATTTCAAGTATCTGGGAAGCATTTTGACGAGAGATACTTATTGCATCAAAGAGATCAGGTCAAGAATTGACATAGGCAAAGAAGAATTCAACAAGAAAAGGTCACTCTTAACTAGAAGGCTTAATATGGAACTAAGGGAGAAGTTGGTCAGATTGTATGTATGGAGAATTGGACTGTATGGTTCAGAGATATGGACATTACAGAAGTTAGAGAAGAAATATTTAGAGAGGTTCGGAATGTGCTGTTGGAGGAAGATGGAAAAAATAAAATGGACAGAGAGAGCAACAAACGAAGATGTTTTAAAACAGATAGAAGAGAAAAGGACGCTTCTAGGCAGCAACCTTCGTTGGAAGATCAATTGGATTTGGCACAACTTGCAAAGAAATTGTCATCTTCATACCGCCATACAAGGAAAGATGGAAGGAAAGCGAGGAATAGGAAGAAGAAGAACATAACTGATCGATTATTTGAAAAATAGAACAAAATATTGGGAGTTAAAGAGGAAACTGAAGATCGAAAAACGTGGAATAAACATTTCCTAGCCCAAATCTAAAATTATTAATAATAATATTTTTAAACAATCATTAGTCCCAGGACTTGCCAAACGGAAGAATACTCAATAATAATAATAATAATAATAATAATAATAATAATAATAATAATAATAATAATAATAATAATAATAATAATAATAGTCGGAAATGGCAGGGAAGAATAATAAGAGACAAGAGAAAACTATTTTATTTGGACTAATATTTGTAAGTGTTGAGCGTTCCAAGAACATACCAAGGCATTCACTTCTCTATCTTTATCTCTTTTCTAAAACCGGAAGTTGTAGAAGTCTACTAACATTTCCAGTTTCAACATAGCTCTCCATAGAGCAAAAATGGTAAGAGATAACGCCAAATATTTTTAAGCGTTCTTTTATAGCATAGTTTGAAAGATAAATATTAATATCCGATTTTGGATACTTATTTTGCACCTAATTGGTTTTGTATACCTTGTCTCTTGCAAGCCGAATCCAAATTTCTATCTCTGACTCGCGGATGTTGTTAGTTGCATCAAAATTATCGTTACGAATTTATTCATTCATTGATTTACTATGTTAAAAATAATTTTTTCCCCTAATTTCTCAGCTTTTTTTGCTAATGGTCGTCATTGGTGCGCAAATTCGCAAACTGAAATTATTTAGTTTCAAACACGAGCCTTAGTTATGGTTTTAGTTTTAAAGTCTTGGTCCGTGGCTCCGCATGGCGTAGTCGCTAACGCTCTCGCCTTTGATGCGAGCGGTCCCAGGTTCGATTCCCGGTGGGAACACTCGGTCGAAAAAGTGTAACAGCTTTTTCAGACCAGCCATCTTGAGTGAAACTTTTCCTGGGTTTTCCTAATTTACACCAGGCAAATGTCGGGATGGTACCTAACATATAGGTCCCACGTCGCTTTCTTCCTTCGCTTTCAGCCTCGATAGTGTGCTCGCTGAGGGACGTTATCCCTCACATGTGATGGGCTAACATGGCCATAGATGCCGAAAGCCCAGAAATCTAATTCCTAATCCTAAAGTCTTGGTTCCGTTCTTCATAACCTCGGTATGCAACATCCTTTCTGAAAGTCTAGTGGCTAGCGTACGCGCCTGTTTTGAACAAGGCCCCATGTTCAATTCCTGGTGGAAGGACCTTGAAATTTCAACACCACTTCTCATATGGTCTCGCTGATCAAAATGGTCACTTAACTTCAAAAAACAACTACAAAGAAACAAAAAAAACAAAATACACAATCACAAATCACGCGTACTCTTCGTACTTAGGACCATCAACTCACAAATTTACTAATTCAATCCTATCCTGTGCTGCCATCTACAATTTGAAAATGTTATTTTATACATATATACCAATCAAAGCTACCAAGTAACGGTAAATAGAGTGATAAAAAGAAAGAAACAATCTAAGATAAAAAAAAGAGAAAAAAGAAAACTAAAATAGAAGGAAAATTACATTTGGCTCCCTTCATTAACCTCCACCTGCTTTATAGTAAAATAATTTATTTAGTTCTTCTTCATCCGCTAACACACTTGAAACCTTGTTCCCATAGTAACTAATTCAACTTTCCATGGTAACTTTCAAAGCACTCTCTATGCAATTATATTATAACCCTGATATGCAGGAACTTTGATAAGATAGAAGAGTGACGCATCACGATCTGTGTTTTTAAAAATGGGGAAGGGGGTTAGTTACTAAGATCAAATAGGAGTAGGGTAAGAATAAACTTTTATTTAAAGAAAGTATAAACAAAAATGTCATTATTTACATGTATGTCAATGTCTTCATTTTCCATTTTTACAGTTAAGGTATATATTCTTTTGACAGTTACATTAATTTGCTTCTTAGTAAATTGTAAATTATTTACTTTTTTATATAAAAAAGAAAACGTTCAGCTTCTCGTTTAAATGTCATTAAAAATCATAAGAACTCGATAGAATATTCTGCAATCATCTTATTATAAAATACCAGGGACGGATCCAGGACGGACTTCTGGGGGGGGGGGGGCAGTGGGTTGTACAGAGTAATATTGCTACTTAGAGCTACTTTTAAGAGCTCCAACCTCTGGGATGGGTTTTATTTATATATAAAATAAGGAAGTTTCCTCTTCTGGGGAGGCACCCCCCTGAATCCGCCCTTATAAAAATACACTAGGCAGGGCGAACTAGAATTTTTTTTTATAGGGAGCACACATCTGAGTAGGCAAATTAATCGGGGTTCCTCATAAGGGAAGAGGGGGTAATGGAATTTTTAAGGGGGCGGAAAATTAAATATTTAATCCTCGCGTTGGGGGCCGCGGTGGTTCAGTGGTAGAGCGTTCATCTCTGGTGCTTGGGGTCCCGGGTTCGATCCCAGCCCCCGCCAAGTGAACCTTGTGGTAGACAAACACCGTGTGCGTGGGTTTTCTCGGGGTTCTCCCGTTTCCTCCCACTTTCTTCATTCCACCATTTCATTCATTATTCATTATCACCGTCTCCTTTAGCCTAACCGGCATAACCGTGGGACGTAAAACTCAAAGATTTCATTTCATTTTCATTTTTTTTTCATTTTTGAAATGAACAGTACACAGAATGAGACTAATAACTATTTATTATGCTGCCGTCTAGGAGTGACAGTTCTAAATGTCAGTCACATCTCCTACCAACGAGGGGGATGGGGGAACTTTATGCCCACCAACTTAAAATAAATTTGTGAGACACACTAACATGGAACTCTCAAAATAAACAGTACGCGGGATAAGATTAACCCCCAAATTCAGAAAAGGCGGGATACTGCTATCTATTATGCTGCCATCTAGGAGTGACAGTTCTAAATATCAGTCACATGTCTTACCAATGGGGGTTACTTCGTGCCCACCAACTTAAAATGGTAAATTTTATGAGACACATATACGTTCAATTTGAACGAATGGAAGGTACACACTGTAGCTAAACATGTTGAGCAATATCATATTTTCTTACAATTTAAAAAAAAAAACCTATTAGAAGAGTAATTACAAAAAAATTCTGAGGTGGGTACAAAGTACCCTCCCATTGGTAGTCCGAGGGTTAATGCGGCTACCATTAATTCTTGTTTCCGCTACATGTAAAATGAGCTAGTGATTTTCAACAAGGTTATAGGCCAAACAGAAATTCTTGTTTTTCCTATATCTAAGATAAGAGATAGGTGTTGCAACAGAGTTAAAAGGAAACAGAAATAGGCCAAACAGGAATTCTTGTTTTTCCTATATCTAAGATTAGAGATAGGAGTTGCAACAGAGTTAAAAAGAAACAGAAATAGGCCAAACAGAAATTCTTGTTTTTCCTATATCTAAGATGAGAGATAGGAGTTGCAACAGAGTTAACAGGAAACAGAAATAGGCCAAACAGAAATTCTTGTTTTTTCTATATCTAAGATGAGAGATAGGAGTTGCAACAGAGTTAACAGGAAACAGAAATAGGCCAAACAGAAATTCTTGTTTTTCCTATATCTAAGATTAGAGATAGGAGTTGCAACAAAGTTAAAAAGAAACAGAAAAAGGTCAAACAGAAATTCTTGTTTTTCCTATATCTAAGATAAGAGATAGGAGTTGCAACAGAGTTAAAAGGAAACAGAAATAGGCCAAACAGAAGAGACACAATTGCATCCACGAGTTACTGTGTGGGTTGTGACAACTTTCTTATGACAACAAATCATATGACATTACTTCTTGTGACAACTTTCTTTGGGAGCTCCTAAAGCCACGGGTTTACGAAAACAATCCCACAACACTGTAAGGCTTACAGAGGAAATTAAAAGTGACATTAGCTACCTCAATAGGTATATGTGTGATCAAGTGATTGTAAATTTCATCTAGAGAGTGCGGTGCTGCAGCAGGGGCGGATTAAGGATTTTGGGACCCTGGAGTCGACTATTTAATTGGGGTCCTATGTTACAAATAGTTCCAGCGCATAAATTTTCTCAAATAGCTCACTTTCTCACAAATAAGTATCGTGAAGACGCTAGTGAAAGAAGACTTAACTCTGGCGATACGGCGAGCGGAAAAAATGCATGGGTCTGAAGCCTATATGTTGATTGCTATATTTTAGTAATTAAAAGAGGTATTTTTGGGGGCTCCCTGAGCCTGTGGGCACTGGAGCTTGGGCTCCATTGGCTCTGCCCTTAATCCGCTCCTGTGCTGCAGAATAAGTCGTGGAGGACATATAACAAACATTACTTTTCATTCTTATATCGGGACATTTACCTGATGTAAGTATGTGAAATATGCAAAATACTTTCTAATTTCTAAAAATTAAGTATTTTGGGGGACGGCGTTTCTGTTGGGATAAACTTTATTTCACCAGTTAACATTTTTTTCCTGCACGTATGCCAAGGCGGCTGGTACTCTATGTTACATGGTTGTGTAACCGGATATTTCTTTTAATAGTAAAGGATTTTTTAAGTACTAACGTTGTGTATCACTAAAAAATAAACCCTTGCTCTTGAATGCAAGACACTATTGATGCATCTCATGTGGTTCGGATTCCACGTTAATCAGTAGGTCCACGTCTCATATAGCCTCGCTGCTGAACGGGACGTAAAACTCAAAATCAATCAACTATTGATGCATCTCTAAAAAAAATCAATTTTAAAACCGAAAGAGTAAAGACATGTTTTATTGAGCATATGACAGGAAGCTCTTCAAGGTAGCCCTAGATAAACTTCATCCATAAGGATCTAATAATAGTCTTCGGAGCTAGATCATAAAACTCCTCAATGGCTGACAGTGTTACTACCATAATTGTGTGTATGTGCACGCATAACTTTGACATAGGTGCACCAATTTTAATGATTCTTCTTTTGTTTGGTTAAGTTTGGTTTCGTAGTGGTTTAGCAACTTCATTAGAATTTGATTATAGTCTTTGGAGCTAAACTAGGAAACTCTTTAACGGCTGACAGTGTTGATATCTTAATTATCTGCCTGCATTGTGTGCATCAAGATCTGACGATTGGCTTTAGGGTTAGAATATGAAACTTCTTAACAGATGGTACTGTTATGACCATGTGTATGTTAACGCATAATTCTGTAACACGTACACCGATTAATATACAGTAGATATATTTGATCAAGCATGTTTCGTTGGCCGACGAATATTGTAGGAAGTTAACTGTCCAGCTTTATTTCAGGTATCTAACTAAAGCATTAGGATAACGAAAGAGTAGAAAAATTAAATCAACATAAAAAGAAAAATAACTGACTTCAGAAACGCACTAAAAAGCAGTAAATAAAAACTAAAAGAAGCATTAACCAACTTCAATAAAAGCGCTAAAAAGTAGAAAATAATACAAGCTATAAAAACAGAAAATAATAATAATAACAAAGTTTCTTTAAAACAGAAAATATTTAATTACTGTTGCGTATACATAAAAACATTTTGAAGTTTATGCCGAGCCAAACAAACCAACGCCAAACTAATTTTATATTAGGTATTAATTTGTTTGGCTTGGCAAGCACTTCAAATTTCTTTTATAAATAATAGAAATGAAATATTTTCTGTTTTTAAGCGATTTACTGTTATAATTACATTTTAGCACTTTTATTGTTTTCTACTTTTCGCTACTTTATCGTTTTCTACTTTTAGTGATTTTTATTGTTTTTCTGTTATTTACCTACTTGATTGTTTTCTACCTTTTAGCTACTTGATTGTTTTTCTACTTTTAGCCATTTTATTGTTTTCTACTTTTGAGTATTTTTTTAAAAAAATGCTTTCTACTTTTTAGGGATTTTTTTTTTACTTTTAGACTTTTTATTGTTTTCTATTTTTAATGCGTTTTGTTGTTTTCTACTTTTAACGATTTTATTGTTTTCTACTTTTAGTGTCCTTATTATTTACTACTTTTTAGCGCTTTTGTTGAAGCCGGTTCAGATTCTTTTTCTAAAGTTTTTATTTTTAAGTCAGTTCATGTTATTTTAAGTTCATGTTCAAGTTTTTTCTTTATTTTTGAAGTGTAGCATTCCTCTCCAGTCTTGTAGTTATATGAAAAGTAGACCTTAATATGAAATCTGGAACCACCGTAATGCATTCAATGCTTTCCCACCACGAATAGAACCAAGGACTACATTAGGCAGCCTTATTAGTAAACGTTGAGGTTAAAAGGTAATAAAAATATTTTTGAATTGTTGCCTACAAGACGAGACGAAAAGTTAGGGTTTCTCCCCTTGTCTCGTAAGTTTTGTATCAAATCTCGTCTCGTCTCAATTCTCGAAGAATTATTTCTCGTCTCGTCTCGATTCTCGGAAAACCTTTTGTATTTCATTTTGTATTTTTTTTTAATTTGAATTTACCGAGCGAAGTAGCTCAAGTAGTAGAGCGTTGGCTTCGCATTCGAGAGGTCGTAGGTTCGATTCCCGCTGCCGAACATCCTGACTGGGGTTTTCCTAAATCCTTCCAGGCAAATGCCGGGATGGTACCTACTAAACAGGCCCTGGCCGATACCTTTCCATTGTTACTATTGTTGTTGTTAAATATCCAGGATAAAATGACCTGTGAGCTGTATCTGGTGATTGATAAATAAATAAATAAATAAATTTGAGTACAAAAATTGATCTCTTAAGTTTTTTCTTTATTTCATTTAGAAGTTTTCAGTATCCTTTTGAGTCATGAGAGGTCCACGAAAGGTGTGATATAACAACCTCTAACCACAAGGGCGCCCATGTTGTGGTTTCCAAGGGGGGCAAGTATGAACGACGTTTCAAATATAGTTTCAAATTTTGCTGTAAGTAATGTAAAAATTCTATTGGGTTTTCGATATTCTGAAGTACAATTTCCTCTAGGTGGGGGCCAGCGCCCCACCTTGCCCCCTTGATGGGCACCCTTGTCTAACCATATTTATCATTAAATTTATATTGCAAAATGATTTGCTTACCTTTAAACGCTGATAAATTCTCTTCATTGTATTCTTATAACCATTTTATCGGTTTATAGTTTTTGTACTACCAACCATGTAACACTAAAACACTGTTTGCTATTTAAGACTTGAGTGAACTACTGTTAACTACGTCATTCGTGGAATATCATGTTTCTTATCTTGTCTCCAATTTAAAAATATGCTTCTCGTCCCGTTTTCGAGACGAGTCGAAAAATTTTTCGTTTCGTGGGGCACTATTGTTTGTGCCTAATTATAAATAGAGATCTTTACAAGTGAAAGAAAGTATCTGATTGGATGTTACAAGTGGCCTTCTTTCATTTTCTAGTGTATAAGCGGTATTCTTCGTTTATACCTCCAAAATGTTCTGATGAAGATAGTGATACGTTGTCGAAATTAAAACACAAATTACAAGTTGTGCTTAAGACAGATTTTGGATTTCTACTTAAAATGGGAAGAGTATCCCATGACAAGTAATTGAAAATTACATATACGAGTAGATAGTTTAACTTCCCCATAGTTATGCCCATATGGGTAAAGGAGATGGTTGATTTTAATTAAAGTGAGTGATTGTGAAATTAAATGTCCTGGTGCTCTCCCAGGACAACATGAATCGAACCCGGGACAACTGAACTAAAGACACACGCCCAGGGCCGGCCCTAGGCAATTCGCTGTCCCGTGCAATGACATCATTTGCCGTCCCTTTTCTCCAGAAAGGACAAATCTTAAAACCCACAATTTTAAGTATGCTACCTCATCATGAACAACAAAGAGAGAAAAAACACTCGCACTCAGAAAGTATTAAATACTACGAATACAATCTCGTTGAGTCTGTTTTTTTCTCTTTAAGCGGATCTATTTTGTTACATCTGCAGAAGAACGATGGTAATTTTTTCATAGAATTCAATATTGAGCTTCAATCTCACTATATCCGTTTGCAATTCTAGTACAACTAACTCTTTATTTCATTATTTTCCTTTTACATCTGTTAATTAAAAAAAAAAAATATATTGTTTCCACCTTCAATAATAAGGAACTTGTTTGTGACAAAGACAAGACTAGTTTTCGTATAAAAAACTATGATAACTAACTAAATAGAACAGGTGTTTGCTACTGTTCGAGAACTGAGTTCTTGTATTTGACAACAATCAAGCAATTCATGCTGAGATTTCTTTTTTACCTTTTGCTTTAGCAGTCCATGTGATTTTAAACTAATGCGACCTAAACATGATTTATGAATGTAGTATTCAAATACAAGGTCAGCTTAGTAAATTTAACAACCATCATCATGAAGTTCAACAAAAAAATATTTATTTTATACAGTATAGTTGTGAGAGATTTTGCCACCCCGTCGAAACTGGCTGCTCCGTGCAAATGCACGTATTGCACATATGATAGAGCCGGCCCTACACACTCCCTAGCCACTAGACCAGTAGTGAGGATCATGGCGAGCAACTATTTCTGCAACAATGAACTTTCGAACTTCTCAATCTATTGTATTTAATTATTAGAGATGGGATGTTTAGGCATTAAAAACTTGTAAAATAGGCAGGCAAATAGGCACTTAAAATATTAAAAATAGGCAATAAAATAGACAGGCAAATAGGCACTTAAAATATTAAAAATAGGCAATAAAATAGGCAGGCAAATAGGCACTTAAAATATTAAAAATAGGCAATAAAATAGGCAGGCAAATAGACACTTAAAATATTAAAAATAGGCAATAAAATAGGCACTAAAATAACTCGAAATAATTAACTCAAATACTCAAATACTCAATACAATTTAAAAATAAATTCAAGTCATAGATAATGTTCAAAGGATATAGAAACTTACCTGTTTGTTAATATCTTTTACTGTATATAGAAAAAAGAAGCTTGGCATGTATTCCATGTACATTTGGTAAATACGTTCTATACAGTGCTTTATTACTACACATAACAGTCCAAATTTTATTCACTTTATTAGTACACACAGTAGTACAAAGTTTTACAGCACTATATCAGTACACATGGCAGTCCAAAATTTTACGTCATCTTATTACTACAAACAGCACATTTTCTCGGAAGAGGCAGAGTCCTTTCTTGAAACACTAAATTATATATTTTTCTCAATAAGTCTTATTTTGAAAAAAATGCATAGAAAGGCAATATTTAGGCACTAAAGCAATTATTTAGGCTGGAAGGGCAAAATAGGTAAAATAGGCAAAATAAAATTGGCTTAAATTGAAACTATAACCCTCCATATAAACTTTAAAACTTTATTTTTGATCATATCTTCAATATTAAAGAATAGGCATTTTGCCTAACATCCGGTCTCTATTAATTATATTATTGACGTTCATTGATCAGCTAGACGTCCTTTCCTTTTGATTCTGTAAATCCAACGCTGAACACAAATTACGTAGCAACATTTTGACTATGTCAGTTGTCTGAATTCTATTTATGTATATTCAGTACCCATTCTTTACAACAGAATACAACTCTTTATCAGGACACTGGATGGAAAAATGATGCAATTAAAAAAAAGAAAAAAACCTGCACGTAAGTAAAAAAAAGTCCTGCTTTAGCTGGTCGATTGATGTTTGTTTGCGTCGTGCAGCGACCAATTTTTATCTTCTGAGTAAGTGACGCAGAAAATTAATCTCTGGGTCTCTGTGTCGCTCTCTCTTGTATGAGAATATCGTAAAATAATTAATGAATCCTCAGACCATATTTATTTTTTACTGCGACATTGGCTGTGTAAAATTAGAAATGACATGTCCAATCTCTTCAGATAAAAGTTTAAATTATATTTTTTAAAAAATAATGTATTAGTGAATAGTTTTCAGAAAAATGCAGTTGTGTTTGTACCTGTCCTCATGTAAATTGCATTCTAATTTTTCTGGTCTAAAAGCATAAGACGGTGAAGATGGCCGAATCTATGATATAAATAAATAGTACGGATTGAGAACTTCGAAGGTTTATTGACGCAAAAATAAAATTTCCATTAAATTATATCCTTTGCAATGCAAATCAGTCATGATTAGTCATTATTTATCTTCTCAATATTCTGAGAACGTGGTGGCTCAGTGGTAGGGCGTCAGCTCTGGTGCTCGGGGTCTCTGGTTCTCAGATCGCACCAATCAGGTTTCGTTTTGGCTGACACCGTGTGCATGAGTATTCTCAAGGTTCTCTGTTTTCATCACGCTTTCTTCATTCCACCATTTTCTTCATTCTCATCATCACCGTCTCCTTTAGCCTACATGGCATAAGCGTGAGATTTGAAACTGAAATATTTCATTTTGTCTTTTACAATACCCTGTTTTATATTATTCTCCAGATGGCATGAAGTGCGAACGTGAAATAAAAGGAAAAATAGTAGTGGCGATAGAAGTATTCAGGGAAAAAAAAAAATTAAATCTTTAAATAAAAAGTTAAGAAATTCACTCAAAATGTTTCGTATAGAGTATTGTATTCTATGTGGTAGAAACAGGCACACTACATAAAAGAAAACTGTCTGACTCGAACGGAAAATATGTAACGAAGTGTTACAAACAGTAGGGGAAAAAAGATAAATTTTCGATGTAGTTAAGAAGAGAAACTGGTTGGGACATTGGCTGAAAAGGAATTGTATTATGAGCGACACGCTAGAAGATAAAGTAGAACGAAGAAGGAGGGTTTTAAACGTACTGTTACATTGAATATTACATAGATCATTAATATTATATTTTCGGTATGCTACCTTATCCAAGGGAGGAATGCAAGATGGCGTATATGTAAGTGTTTGTTTTGTGTGATTGATTTTTGGATTTCTTTAGAAGAATTTTATAGCTCTTCAATTATTTCATTTGATAAAAACTAATATACTGTATATTCAAATTCTGTAAGAAAATAGTCAATTTTATAGTGAATTGTAGCCAACGTGGAAATAAGTAGATATAATGTTCCTTATGCAAAGTCGTTTTAACGTATGTTTTGCGGTATATTAAAAACCTGACTACTGTAGGAAACAGTGTCCTTAAAGCGCAAAGGTTTTAAGTCCACTTTTTTCGAAATTTTGAGTTTTTTTATGCGTATAGATGTCGCATAATGTGTTCTTTCACATGGCGATAAGAAAATATACGAAATCGTTGTTATTTAAAAGAAATAATGAATGAAATATTGTCCTATGTCAGCTGAAATAATTTTCTTAGAGCACAACGGTTGTATGTCCCAGACATAGAACTTTGGTTCCCATATATTCTTCCAAATATGAAACAGAACCTTGTGTACCCGTATTTCAGTAAATTGTGTATTGTATTATTCTAATTAAGCACACTAAATTGTACTAAATAGCTCTACGAAGAAACCATGATTACAAAATTTGTTTCAGCTTTTAAAAATACATAATGTTGTTCTTTATCACACGTTAGAGATGAAAGCACTGAACATATACGATTACACTTAAGAATACTTCAACTTCAATGTAACATTATTCAACAAAGGAAATAAAATCTCCCGCGTTTTGACAATAATCATGTTTTGAAACCCAAGCGCAGGCATGTGAATTGTACTTAGCAAGATGTCTTACACTAAGTATCTTAGTGACAGTGAAATAGTAAACGTATCATCCAACCCTGAACATTACTGAATTAAAATTCATGGAGAAAGGTCACAGCTACTTAGAAACTGATTCCATTCATTCTTCAGTGGAAAGAGCAAGGCAGCATCAAAAGGTTTGAACGACTCGTGAATGGAAATTTGTCATTCTTGGTGTTCGTAGAAAACATCCTTACAAAGTTTCTCATTTGTAATCTAGAGGACTACAAAAAACTTGCTAGTATGGTTATGAAGGACAGAACAAAGGATACAATGAAGAATAATGTAAGTTGAAAACGTACAAAGTTGTTACAGTTTGAAAAAGTAGACTTTACGTAATTCGTTTCAAGGAAAGAATTTCAGATAGTACTTTCCGTGAAATTTATGCTCGTGTTCTGGGAGACCAACTTACCTTGAAATCCTTCAATTGTACAACAATCTACTTGTAATATCGGTAGCCAGGAAAGCTGACCCTATGTCTGTGTTAATACTGGAGTAATTCCACAGGGAGAAATTTTATCAAGAATTCCACAATGCCCCAAATTACCGTAAAACACCATGATCTCAGGTAAAAAATTTCCTAAGACATCTCTATTTACCCTAGGACTATAATCCGCCAATCATTCTCTTCAGAATAGAACTGCCTTTCAGGCGGTACCATTCACGTGTCTCAATCATGTATCTAAGGCGGGAAAATCCCGAAAAAAGGGATTTTTTGGGTCTAAATATCCTTTTTTTCAACTTTTAGCCCCTCTGGACCCCCCTGTTTTAACGCAGAGATCTGAAAGAAATCTGATAAATACTACTAGGTGGGCTGAATGTTTATGCACAATTCTAATTTTCCAGGTGCAAAAGTAAGCCCGCCAAAAAAATATATACCGACAATGTCCCATATTCCCGTATACAGAGGGATATTTTGTAAACATTCCCTGAGACATCCCTAATTACCCTAGGGTCATGGTTTGCACATCATTCTCTTCAGAATAGAACTGCCTTTCAGGCGGTACCATCCACTTGTCTCCATTATGTATCTAAGGCGGGAAAATCCCGAAGAAAGGGATCAACTTTTTGCCCCTCTGGATTCCCCCCTGTTTTAACGCAGAAATCTGAAAAAAAAAACTGGTAAATACTACTCGGTGGACTGAATGTTGTGCAAAATTTCGATCTTCTACGTGCAAAAATAAGCCCGCCAAAAAAAAATAATGAATATAGACCCGCCAAAAAATAATAAAAGAAAATATATATATATATATTAGAATTATGACGTCATCACCTCCTATGTCTCGACGTAGGAAGGTGTGAAACCATACGTAAGGTCTTCTACAATGCCTCTGGACTTGGAAAAAAAACAAAAAAAAAAAAAAACGGACGAAAAAGCTCAAATAGAAGAGTTATATCGCAATGTACCATGAAACACCCGTATGGTACAAATTGTACCATAGGTTCCCCAAAGAGTACATTCATGCGCATGTTATACCCCTCTTTTAGAATTACTTGCTTTCGTTCAATAGATGATACTTTCACAGTTTGAGATTGTTTGAAAGCGTTTCTTTTCTTTTTTTTTTTTTTTACCACATTATAATTATTATAACTAGAATAGACATACAAAAATAACAGTGTCATTTGCTCCTGTTTTTAACTTTTAATGTTCTATTTTAAGCGCAACTATTAATAAAGTCAAATAAAATTAGCATTTAGTATTTATTTCAACTAATAAAACCATTTGCAATTTTCATAAGGAGTTGAACTTTATTTTTGCTCTCCCGTAAAATTTCTAAAATTGGACATAGAACCTTTGCGCTCTAAGGATGCGAATATGTTGGTCGAACTCTTTATTATGACACTAATTACGCGTCAGAACGACTCTACATAAGGCCTAATATGTCTTGACTAACAAATGACAATCACTTCAATTAACCTAATTATCCTACAATTTACTATCAATTCAGTTTATTATTACTTACATGTTTGTTAATACTTTCAGGCGATATCATAGTTTGTTCATGTAATGCAATTTATAAAAATAACGCTATGATTCATTTTTAGAAATAAACTCAAAATGTTGAATGGCTAATGCAAATAGCGGCGGATTTTATTATACAGGGTGAACGGTAACTACGTGGACAAACTTGGACGGGTGATAGTACATCTAAAAAGAAGCAAAAAAAAAAAAAGTCCTAGTGAACATGGGGTGGGGGAGGAATTCCGTCTATTTTAGGAGTGACAGAGTGTCGAAAGCGTGGAACATGAACTTCAGAGGCCAACAGCGTAAAAACAATACTCGTAGAGGGTGCGGTTAAAAACGTCACATAGAAAGTCATACCTACTCTATTGAAAAATGCATGTTTGAAAACACAGTTACGTGTGCGCACGGGATTAACAATGTGTGACACTTTTTTCTTTTACAGCATGTTCGTGAATCCCTCCTTCCCTTTCTCAATAGAGTAGGTATGACTTTCTAAATGACGTTTTTCTAGTGAGTCTAACTCGCAAGATATTGCACAACTGAACACAAACAAAAGTGGGCCTAATTGCTGCACCGTGCACATTTAAATTTTTCCGGGATACAACCACTGTCACGCACGTGCTTTCTTCGCGTTTTTACCTTGCTCTCACTTTTTTATCCATGTAATATCAGTCATGATTTTCTTGCAATAGTTTATTCACATACAGAATAACTTTGTGGCATAAGCAGCAATTTTTAGCACTTTGCCCTCCTGAGATATTACGCCCCAAAAATGGCATCAGAATCACACACTTAAACTTTCGGACCTCCATAAATCTACAGTGCCAGGAGTATCACACAGATATTTCTGCAGACTCTTTACATGCAATAGTATTCAGCACAAAGCTTATGAACCCCCTACTTTATGCCATTCCAAAATACAGCCTCTTCAAAAGTGTAATTTTCTGTAGTTTTACTGGTGATTTCATCTATTGGTTTGCAACCCTGTATATTTATTTAGACGCAAAAGTTTATATTCTCCGTGTATCTAAGTCTCTCCTGTGAACATTCGTTTTTGTTTGGTGTTCGTCTGATTCGTACGTCTTAAGCAACTGTAATTTTCGTAAACGCTTGCAAATGCAAATATTAGCACTCCACCGACAACAAAGATGGCTGCCATTTAGGAACACTTGCACATATGAAAACGTGAATGATGTTATTAACCTTCTCATACACTCGGCTCGTCACACTCAACTTTTTATAATTTTCGGATATGGTCGAGCAACCATTTTCACCATTTTTGGACCACTTCAAATGGATTGACCCAGGTATTAAACAAAAACGCCCAACACACAGTGTTGCCAACCTAATATCAAGTTATGCTTTTCCAAATGGCACTATTATTCAGATTATTACATATTTCGAATCAACATTCCAAACTAAAACTTAAAATACCACACTTATTATTCAGTGTTGCAAACCAAGAATGTTATAGTATCACAAACATCCAAAGTTCCTCTATCTCAGATACAACACAACAGAGACGGACAGGATAATACACATCGAAAGTAACTTAGCGTTGGATACGATGGTCGTGGTATGACTTGTTTCGAATGAATAGAAATGAACTTAGAAGGTCTTGAAAATTTGAATTTTTTCGAAAGATTTTATTTCCAAAACATGTTTAGATAAGTATCATATCTAGTTACTTGTATGGTTTGCAATTGGCAAACAAATCATTTTGTTGTTTTCAGCACTTCGATATCTCAAACTGTTCCGGAGATGTGAAAAGCTTAGCTGAAGTTTGCAACACTGCTTAAATCTTGTAATTTCGAGAACTTGTAACTACAGCTACTAAAAATATTGCTGTAATGCTGTAAGAGAGAAGGAAAATAACACTCATTTAAAATGTTCTCCAGAAATACGCCATTTTCAGCAGTGCTGATGACTGAATGAATACCTTATCCAAACGTAGGTCTTGACAGTACATGAAGTTAGAATCACATATTGTAAGAAATGTAAAATTCCAATAAACTGTTCATAAAGAAACAAAAAAAAAAAAAAAAAGGTTTATGGAAGGCCATTTGCTTGACTTTGTGTTTATGTAGGTAGAGAAATAATTCACAGGATATCAAACTCAGAATTTGTTATTCAATGCAATAAATTGACAACTATATGAATCCAGTTAGGTAGATATAAGAGTAACAAAATGGATTATTAATTTCAGTTGTTTTAGTTATTTTAGCGTGTTGACGCGACTTAACACTTTCATTCTTGGAAATTAAATGAAATCTTTGAGTTTTACATCCTACGATTATGCCGGTTAGGCTAAAAGAAACGGTGATGATAAGTAATGAATGAAATAGTGGAATGAAGGAAGTGGGAGGAAACGGGAGAACCACGAGGAAACCCACGCACACGGTGTTTGTCCACCACAAAGTTCACTTGGCGGGGGCTGGGATCGAGCCCGGGACCCCAAGCACCAGAGCTGAACGCTCTACCACTGAGCCATCGCGGCCCCCACTTTCATACTTGGGTTTATACAGTAAATTTCAGTTTGCTCTCAATGGTGGATCTAGCTTGGGGCTGCAGGAACCTAGGTTCTCTAGTTTTTTGAGTTTCAAAAGCAATTGAAGCTATTATTTATATATATATTTATGAAAGTTTGTAGTAAGCTCATGATATAGTTATCACAGCCTGGTTCTGGCTGCCCCTCCCCATTTTTACGTTCTAGACCCGCCACTGCTTGCTAGGGATGCGCACGAGACAAGATTTATGGCTGTCTCGTCTCGAAAATGTGCTGTAAAAGTGATGTCTCGACTCGAAAAATGTATATTTCTCTATTGGAAGAGCCGTGTCTCGACTCGAATTTTGTCAGGAAAATCCTGTCTCGACTTGTCTCGTGCGCATCCCTACTGCTTGCTGTCAGTTTCGTGCATGTATCAGGTAGTAAAAAAAAAAAAAAAAAAAAAAAAGGAGGTATTGGAAGTAGTTGATAAATAAATTTTTAAACATTCTGTCTTATGATGAATATAACATTTGTTGGTATTTTTGGATGTATATCTGACCAAGAAACACATACACCTGAATGTTCTTCTCCTAAGTTAGAAATCAGCGTGCGCTGCCAGAATTTTTCTCAAAGTCACACAATAGTTTATTTCGTAAAGAACTTTTTTTTTTAATGTACAAACATTGTAACTTACATTTTCAGATTTGTTTTTCCTTTAGAAAATAATATTTTTAAGCCTTAAAAAAAAAAAAAAAAAAAAAAAAAGAAGTACATAGTTGCAATTTCAAATGACTAAAACAGATTGGCTGCCATTACTTTCCGAGTCTGTTTCCACTCAATTGAAATCTACTTTTATTCCGAATTGATTTCAACTTAGGAATCGAAGCGTGGCATTCCATATTTCATCGGATCCATCATTAAAAAAAAAAAAAAAAAAAAAAAAAAATAGTGATGAGGATTTAAAGAAGAAAGAATATCACAGTATCCGCTTAAACAAGAACAATGGAGTGAGATTTCATTTTCTTTCATACTTTTCCAATATTTTCTTCTCTCTTTCTTTTCTTTTCTTTTTTTTTTTAAAAAATGAAATGTGTTATTAATGATTTTCTAAATCTATCTGCCACAATACATCTGTTTCTGGTGTTGCGGATTTTGATAGACCTTGTTTGTATCATGAAGAGAAAATAATCGTAGCACAGACTTATTTCTTAAATCCCTATCTAACTAGGGTTATTTGTAAAATCTGCCTGTCTGTAAACCTATTTTCACTGCAGTTTAAATAAAAATGCATAAGGTCTATATAGATGTCAGTTGATATCTATAAATTAGCATTGCTAACCCAAATTATGCAGATTGAGAATATCGAGGCTACAAAATTGACATATATTAGGGTAAAATTGAAATTTTTCAGAGGAAAAAAGAAGCATCTGAGAATTCCGATTTGTACAAGTGCCTTATGGTAAAACACTTCGTGAAAGCTATTACCACAAGACACTGTGTAATAAAGGAAGAAATATGTACAAATAAAAGTCATAATCAAGTATGTGTGACCTCTATCGCAGTGATGGAACGGGACACTGTTATGCTGAGAAAAATCCGTTATCTGGACAGCGGTATATTGTATAAACATACGGAGTCCGTAGGTTTACTACGGAAATCTGTACGGAGCATACTTTATCCATACGCTACATATGTACTGTCTTTTTCCGCTTAGATGTTACGTTACCTCGCTGCAGGATGTCTGTCATCTAACAGTCTTCCATATATATATGACATACGTCAACTATATGTTATATACGTCTATCTGTAGGTGAGATCTCGATTGCCTATATACATTTCTTTGTTTCATACAGAAAGTACGTACAGATTAACACTTATGCGGAAAGTATTATAAAGCATACGTTTCCAGTTATAGCTACGTTTGCTCCAGGATGTTACATATGAGTTACACGTGTAACCTACGTTTTTACGTATACCACATGCGTTTTTTTTATCTCTTTGTGTCACTGTTGGGAGAAAGACAAACAACAATAGAGAGAATTTGTTACTTAACAGTTTTTTATAGGGTATCCCATAAGGAACGCAACTTTTGAAATGCCCGCCATTTCTGTTCTACGAAGTTGGCAACACTGAACGTTTCAGGATTTTCATCTGTTGCTTTTGTGGTTAGCAGTCAAGGATCGCAGAATAACGCATGATCATAATCTGTTTTCTGTACGGGTAGGAATGGAGTGCTTCTCGACAGGACAGCGTGTTTTCGTAGTGAAAACTTCTTTCAAATGTGTGTAAATGTAGTGAATTACTACCCGTACAGAAAACAGATGACATAAAAGAATGTCTATGGTTTAGCAGATACGCTATACGCTATCGATATCGCAAATATAGTACTTCGCTCCATACGGGTATTTGCAAGAAAGTTCTGTCCTGGCACTAAAACATTGCACCGCTGGTAATAAGCTGTTTATGGCATATACTGCCATCTATGGAAGAAATAATGTATCAGCTTCTACTGTCTAATTGCGTCACATTGTTGGACACAGTCATTTAAATCATTTGCTGTGCGTTGAGCTTGCATATTGCATAAAAATGTATTGTCTATGCTACTATTGTTGCAAAGGCTGTTGTGAAAGATTGTGGCTTCGAGGTGATGCAGTGTCCCTTCACCTACAGCTCAGATTTAGTACCGCAGCCTTCGCAAAAACCGCTTTATGGACTGGAGTATGGTCATGCAGCACAACGTACAGCGACTGACTTAAATGATTGCCTCCAACGAACTAACGTAGTGACACAGTTCACAGTTGCAACTCATACATCATTTCTTCCATAGAAGGTACCACATGGCTTATAAAGGTAAGCAAGAAAGTTCTGTCGCTTTATCACCCACCACCTTCGAACATCGATATGTCATCTAACAAAAGGCCATGGATTCAATCGCGGTAGAACTTGGTGGGCCGTGAAGCGAAGGAAGTATCAAGTGCATTTTGCACCTCTAATAGGAATTTGAATTGGTGTCCTCTAACATGATTGTCCAAGGAATAGAAGGGGTGATAATCGGGCGATGGCGTCCGGGGAGTATAGCGGATACAATAGTGTTTCCCATTCAAGAAGTAGAATGGTGGGATCATCCTAGGCACGTGGTGCTTTTGCGATTCAGAAGTGCTGGCTGGCTCCAGAGTTTTGAGTCTTTCTGGAACACGGCTCAACTGCTGACAGTACATAGTTGCATTGATGCTCTGACCACCTGGTAGCAGTTCCCGATGAACGATTTCGCGAGCAATCCACCAAACACACAGAAGGACCTTCTTCTGGTGCAATGCTGGTTTCGGTTATTTTGGAACCGGTTCATGTAATACTAACCAATGATGACGGCACCGTGGAGCTTCGTACAGGACCCACTTCTCATCACATGTCAAAACCGTGTCCAGAAATGGCTCCTTTCTCAGACGAGACAGCAAAGAATTACAGACGTCTGCTCGCGTTGCCTTCTGTCCCGGAATTAAATCATGTGGGATCCACCGACCCAACTTGTAGTGCTTCCCAAGTTGATGGAGTTGCTGTCAAACGGTCTCTTCACTCACACTGAATTGTAGTTCCAGATCCTCACATGTCTGGCTACAGTTAGCCTCAATTGCTGCCTGAAAATCTTCATGTTGGTCTTCCGACACGTGATGCGTCTTTGAGTATTTCGTCACCGCCCTTAATCTTGTTAAACCACTGCTGCACTGTCCATGTAGTCACGACGCCCTCACCAAAGGCCTGGCACATCTTCCCCCTGCTGCAACGGCGTTTGACCCCCATTTGAACTCGTACAGCATACACGCCCTTATGATGCTCTGTGGAGATCCCATGTTCACTCTGTCGTTACGCCAGTTTACGGTGTAACTGAACTGCCAGGTAGTACGTTGGATATAATCACATCAACAACTGACCTTCACCCTATCTCTATTCACAGTCAACTCATGGTGTGAGGGCCAACGGAACACAGACCTCCACAGAAAGCAACAGAACTTTCTTGGTTACCTTTCTATCAGTCGTTCGATACTTCAGTTTCAAGGTGGAAACTTTTGGAAATATTGTCGTACTTCTCACTGTTCTTTCTGCTAATCTGAAAGCATACGCCTGAGTCATACATGGACCAGTTGCAAATGAGTGCCAAAAATTTAATGTATTAAACAGAAAACTCAAATAACATTACTTGGCATATTAACTTGTTATAAAACACATATCGTGCTTTAACATATTATGAAGCCAGTGTATGTACTTGAATCTGTATATGTAATAGCTTGTGTGCACGTGTATGTGTGTGTGTGTGTGTGTGTGTGTGTGTTTTCTTGTCTAATATATCACCATCAATCAATCAGTTCGTGCACTGTCTTTCATGGTATCTCAATCGACAGAGTTTAAATTTGGTGTCAGCTTCAGCTTTTTTTCTCTTCTAGCCTCCCCTTCACCATCCTCTTCACATCAACGACTCTATAGCCATACGACAACAAGCTACAGTTTATTTTGAAACTCCATTTAAAAGGAAAAGTAACAACTCTCGGACGGAGATTAGAGCCTGACATTTTTACTGTCCGTTGTTACAGTTTTTGAAACCTTGAAGGTAATAAAGCGTGACGTTTGATTACATAAGAGTAAATCCAACCTAATAATTTACATTTGATAATATTTATTACAGAAAGTGTACTTATAGACAACTGTCCAATGATGACTATTAATTCTTTATGATATTTCGCAATAAACAATTATTAACAAAAAGACAATTTTCAGTGTCACAGGTCTGTCGAAGAGGTATCGGAACAAAAACGATAAGAAATATTGAGATACGTTATTTATTTATTTATTTATTTATTTATTTATTTGCAATCTATTCAGCGTCCCAAGAATAGATTTCAACTTCTCGGTTAACTCTCTATTCAGACCGAAAGTGGTTCAAATTAGTCATTTGTAATTTCAATCTTTATAGCCATAGAACGAAAGCACTAACAAATAGCTGGAACCGGTTTTTTTGCAAATGATTCAGCATCGCAAGGAAATGTATCATGACCCTAACAGCACAGGATGTGCTAGGCATGTGCCATCTAGGTGTCTCAGCTACTTTTTTGGTACCCGACAGTTGTGACTTGTGACACTTGTTGAAATGTGTTGTAATAAAATGGAATTCACAGTTGCTATGCAAGAAGTACTTTTAAGATTAAGAAACTGCATCTGTGTGCAATATGGTTACAAAACCATAACTATTCATCATTTCCAATGCTCAATTATTTCATTGATTCTTTAGGTGAGAAACTCTCTCCTGAAATGCACAAAACACTTGTAGGACAGTTGAGAGCATTAGCTGCAAGTTTTCGAGAATATTTCCCTGTTCCATAACCTGGTAATAGTTGAATTGAAAATCTTTTCACTAATGTAGAAATCAATAACATACAAGATAGAAATCTAACACAGAACAAGAACAGCTATTGGAACTATCCTGCAATACTTCATGGAAAAACGTTTTCAAAGAAAATGAACTTTGTAGCGTTTGGTACATGTGCGCTGTGGGTATGACTCAGTAACATTTGATGCATTTCCCTATCACTTACTTATGTGAGCAGATCTTTCTGCTCTTTGCAATATTAAAATCTTAAAGCGAAATTGTCTTAATGTGAAATCGGACCTAAGATTAATGGCGACAAAACTTATTTCAGATTTCAATATAATTATTTAAAAAATCCTGTCATTAGTGATTTCATATTTGGGAACATTGTTTATCAAATGTTCTTCCTTTCCTGATCAAATGATTTTCCTCAAACAAACAAACAAACAAACAAACAAAAACATTGATTTTCAGTCTTGAAAGTTACTGAATTTTCAATTGAAATGTCGTTCATTAGAAAACAGTCATGTATCTTTAGAATAAATTACTTATTTCAATATTTTTCTTGATCTTTTTCTTATCAGTGGTAAGTCTAATTAGCATATATTTTTAATATTATGTGAAATTTAAGATAGCATTGCAAGGGAGTCCGCAGATCACTTTTCGAATGAACAAGGGGTCCGCGTATCGGAAAGTTTGAGAACCACTGATCTATTGTAACCAGCAGTTATAGAGTACTACTTCAAGTCTAAGCATCCCCCCCCCCCCATAGTTTTCAAGTCTTCCGTAGTTTTGCATTTTCACATTATGAGTTGAAACCATAAATATTCTGCAAAGAGCAGGTATGAAATACGATTTTACCGGTCTACTGTATTTTATGTAATATTATAATTTATTTATGCATGAGTGATTCCTTCTTCCACCTCCATGGGATCAATTTTTGTCACTTCTACAATCTCAATTCGATATACCGCGGGTAAGGTCGTAGTATGTCCGCCAAGTTTTAACAAGGAGCAACCCATATTAGATTGAAAACAATTTAATTTGTGTATATTCTAGTATGATTTTGCAGTACTTTTTTAATTAATTTTATTTCTTTTGGAATGTTACAGTATTTTTTTTAATGAATAGCATACATTAAGTGTCTGCATAGGTTTGACTTTCCGTTTTTATGCATTACTTGTGAAGACACACGAAGGAGAGTGTAGATAATTGCTATCGCTTTCGTGATTAAACTTCCTATAAAGTGTGACATGAAGCGGATTGACTTGCACTGTTACACCAAATTGCACCTTAACTCAATTTTCACCTTATTTGAGCTTCTAATTACTAGATGTCAACGACGAGAGCAAGAAAAATCTTGGCAACTGTTAAAACTTGCCAATCTTCTTTCTGTAGTCAATGGTATTTTAGTTTCTTCTAAGAAAGTAAGAACGTGATTTAATTAATTGCATTCATTAATGGGTATTTTGTTGGAAGAAAACATCTTAAAAGAAAGAAAGAAAAAAAACTTCCTTTATATTCGTGTGTCTGTCAGTGGCGTATCTTGTGGGTTACCGGCCCTACCGACGGTAGTCCTTAAAGATTACAAAATAAAGTTATTATAAAAAAATTAATTTATATTGATAATTTTATACTTTAGTATCTTCCTTCAATGATACAAATTTCTGAGAACTTTATGTATTTAGAATCATCCACTAGTTTCTTTGCACGCAACTCTGCTTCGCTTCCTTAAGATATTTTCGATTTGGCAACGTGGCAGAAAGCACTTCTCTAGTCACTTACTGCAGAAAGAATCGTATAGTTATCTCAGCGCATTCTCCTTCACTTCACGTTCAACCACAGCGTTAGGACAGGCTGCCAGGTAGCACCCAGTTGTCTATAGAGTAATTGGTTTCTTGGGTGTGTGCCAAGAGTAAAGAGAAATTACACGAGTAATAACAGAGTACTTTTTGGGAGGTCGCTGGAAATTGTCTCGGACATCTTGAACCTCTTTTCGTAACGGTTTGCGTGAACGCAACGCAAATTTTGTTTAACAGTATTTTGCGATAGTCGGCATAGCTGTTATAATTACTTGGTGTATTACTTACGTTATGTTACGAAGGCTCTTACAGAGTCTCCTTCGTTGGCTAATTGCCTATTTCAGCGTTCTTTATTACTCGCACAACTTCCATTTACTTTGATCCGTAGAGCTGAGCTACCACCTAATCTGCAGAATCACTTCACGCAACACATGAAGGTAGAAATGTACGATCGTTTCTCCGTAATAAGTAATAAGATAATATAAATCTTTCTAGTGAAGAACAAATCATATTTATCTACTTTGATAAAAGTAAGTATGTTGCATTCTTTTTTCTTATTTTGAATACTGTATAATAACACGGAAATTAAACTTCAATAATAATAATAATAATAATAATAATAATAATAATAATAATAATAATAATAATAATAATAATAATAATAATAATAATAATAATAATAATAATAATAATGTATAGGTGTTAGAAAGGTTAGTGGTAGCTCAAGCCATCAAACCAATATACGCCACTGGTGTCTGTACGTCTGCAAGATTAAAAAAAAATATCAAGAAATGCTTAATGTATCGCCATCAATTTGGGCCAGGATGTCTGAGTGAGAAGTTAGGAATTGAGTTAGTTGATGTAGATGATATCGAAAGCGAAAGTGATATCAATCAATCATTTCTGGGTCACGTTGATAACTATAGAGTAGAAACGCGATTGCAAGATGCAGGTTTCTGCAATTGATTCATCATCATAGGTATTCTGACATTATTAGCAGGTCACTTGTTGCAGCTGAGAAGCTTCCATGCTCCACGGTCTTTTGCTAACCTCTTCGCCTTCACGTACGTTATTCTGTTTCGATATCGTCCATTAATTGTAGTCTCCTTCGCCCCCTTCCTCTTTTTCCTGCCACCACACCCTCTAGCACGTTCCTGTTGATACAGTTCCTTCTTAGCAAATGTCCCAACCAGTTCGTCTTCTTAATAATATCTAAAAAAAAAAAAATCTTCCCCACCATTTCTAATACCCTCTCATTCGTTTTCCGCTCGACCCAGCCAATTCTCTCTATTCTTCTCCACACTCACATTTCAAAAGTTTCCAGTCGTTTTTCATCATTTTTGTGAAATATCTATGTTTCTGGCTCATGCAGTACAATACTCCACACGAATTATTTTATGTCTTTTTTTCAACTCTATATTCAAGGTTCCACAAAATAGCATTTTCTTCTTCCTAAACGCTTCTTTCGCAATTCCTATCCTTGATTTATTTCATCTCATACTTCATATCATCAATAATAATACTATCCAGGTATGGAAAAGTAGATACCTGTTCCACTTTCTTCCTTTATTCTTCTGTATTGGACACCGGCATACAATTGGTTAAGCGTCCTAACAATACATTTCATCGCCATCCTTAACTCACTACTAAAGCCAGAAATAAAAGAAATCTCACTTCAGTTTGAATATTGATCTAAAAAGATTAAAGACGATAAGAGATATCGAGAAGCGGTTTGAACAGTCGTGTCAATTGTGACGGGGACAAATAACCTCGATGCTGACCTCCCCATTGAACCTCAATCAATCAAACAATCTTTACTTCAAATGTGTCGTAGATGTTCAAGTTTTATCATTATTAATTTAAACTTTATAACATTATTTAGTGAACTTAGTTCTCTTATTATATTTTTTTAACAATTTTTCTCTTTCTTTTATTGATTTTTTTAAATTAAGAAGTGTTAGATGTTAAAACTGGCTGTTAAAATTTATTTAGAGTTTAGATTATGACTAGCAGAATGTCCGTTCTTCGTACGTGGAGAACACATTTCATTTTGGACATAAAGGGCTCCAAAACTGTGACCAATCAACTTAGGGACACCAAAAACTATGAATTCGACACTAATATCCATCATTTTCAATTATTTTTACATGTCACCATTCTCGCTTAGGAGTACTAATGGGAACTGAATTTGGATTTAAAGTGCATCGGAAGTGTTACTCTTCGTCTCAGAGACCCCGAAAACTATGAATTCGATATTAATATTGGTCATTTTCGATCATATATATATATATATATATATATATATATATATATATATATATATATATACAGGGTGATAGGTAACTCCACCGACAAACTTTGGGAGGTGATTCCTTATATGAAATGAAAGGAAAAAGTTGTGATAAACATAGGTCGAAAAACGTCTCCTTTCAGAGTTATGAACCGCCGAAAATTCGAAAAATCATGTTTCGAAACGCCCTGCCTTAGAAACTATAGGACCTATACCAAGCGGTTTAAGGAATTACACACGTACTAGTATGCGATCTATTTAAATATCCGTGTTTTAACATCCTCCGTTATCGGCAAAACGAACGCGCCATTAATACTTAAAGGAGTATCGCTATACTTTAACTTCCTTTTTTCAGTTTGTTTCACCGATAACGGACCACAGTAGAACATGGATATTTAGATAGAGCGCATACTAGTTCCTTTGTAATTCCTTAAACCGTTTGGGATTGGTCCTGTAGTTTCTAAGGCAGAGAGTTTTGAAATGTGAATTTTCGAATTTTCGGCGGCTCATAACTCTGAAAGGAAACGTTTTTCGTCCCATGTTTATTAGAACTTTTTTCTTTTCATTTCATATAAGGAATTACCTCCCAAAGTTTGTCGGTGGAGTTACCTACCATCCTGTATATCCTTACCCCTTCCCCAAGTTGCGAGGCTGGCTGAATTTTGATTTAAACGGCATCGGAAGTATCACTATTCATTTCAGCGACTCCGAAAACTATGGATTCCACACTGATATCGGTCATTTTCGATCATTTTCAAATATCTCTCCCTGTCCCTCCCGTAAGTTACACCATCAAAGTAAAATGATAAAAAGCATCCCAGGCTGGTACCTCACCTATGTTGAAAATTTAATCAAGATCCGTCCGGTGGTTCAATAGTTATTAAGTTACAAACATAGTCACTTTCATTTTTCTATATTTAGATAAATTGACAACTTCGAAGAAATATTAAAAATAAGACGAGTAGATGCAATTGCTTAAAGGGGACTAATAATCTTTTCGTAGTATTTTTAAGGTAAAAAAAGTAAAGTATTAAAGAAAAAGGACCATAACCCTACATATGCTACGTTTACCTTTAAACATACTTGTGATTAAGGCCCAGAGACCTGTGAACTGTCTTTTTTTAAGCTTCTTTTGTACAATTAATTTTTAATTGTCCGGATGCACGGGAAAACCACAAGACGGATGCGCTCATAAATTTTATTGCACTTCAAAACCAGCATCTCCAAGAATTCCCCAGCCACCAATAGCTGAAGTTGGTCTTGTTGTAGATAACTTTTTAGTTATGTCCTTTCAATAAATATAAAGAAAAGAAAACATGATAAAGTGCAACTACCGCTGCAACGTAATGAATAAATTAGAGTCAAAGAAGCTATATCAACCATAAATTCCTCAGACAAATTAAAGATCTCTAATACTTAAGAGGTCCCATCACAGCGAAATTAAAATACCGTTAATTTTACACTATGTATGTGATATCTTCAAATAGATAAAAGATAATCGAAATGTGGAACAAGAGCTCGCTAGACAATATTATTTTACATGAGATACCGTTATCACGACTCACTTATCTGCTTTCGATTTCCAGCCATTTAGAAAATCGGCATTTATTTTCGCGTTTCTAAGCGGCTGCAAACGGAAAGCTAAGTGACTCGTGATAACGGTACCTTACGCAAAATAATATTGTCTAGGGCGCTCTTGTTCCACATTTCGATTATCTTTTATCTATTTGAAGATATCACATATTTACTGTAAAATTAGCGGTATTTTAATTTCGCAGTGATTAGGCCTCTTAAGAAATTTCGGCATAAACGAATTTCCTGTGTGAATTCATATGGATATTTATTATGTTCGTCTATTGATAACAGATAACAATAGGCAAGACGAAATTCGAATAGTTCCATTATACAGGGTCCGGTAAAAAAAACGGACAGTTTTCAAAGTGAAATTGTGACCAGATTGATTATTTCATATTTGGTCCGAATTGAACTATTACTTAAAGTGTGGTGCTTACGTCAATGTTTTCAAACATACTTTTTGAGAATTACATATTTTTAGTGATGAGCGCAAGAGTCTCGCTCTTGCAGTTTTTGCAAGAGTCTTGCATGCAAGACCAAGACCAGGAATCCCGATGCAAGATCAAGACCAAGACCAAGACCATACCTGCAAGACCAAGACCAAGACCAAGACTCTTGCGCAAGAGTCTTGCACAAGTACCGGTTGAGTGGTAGAACGTTCACCTTTGGTGCTGGGGTCCCTGGTTCGACCCCACCTTGCACCATGTGAGGTTTTTTTGGTAGATGGAGACCGTGTGCGTAGGTTTTCTCGGGGTTTTCCAGTTTCCTTCTACTACTTTCTTCATTCGACCATTTCATTCATTTCTCATCATCACCATCTCTCTTAGGCTCGGTGCATAATCATGGCACGTAAAACTAGATATTACATCATTTCAAAACATCCAAGAATAATAGTGGTGTTCTTCTAAAACTAAAGAGAAATGAAGTATTGAACATCGGTAATTCCGTACACCATAGATGTCGACTACATGGGTATGGCCTTGGCCCCAAGAATCAAACATCCGTTAGAAATTTTTAATGTGTGCTCAAAAAATTAATATCGAAATAACATTTTCATGACTGACAAAAATTTGTATATGTGACCGCAAATTTGATTTCATGGGCGGGTACTTACACGTTGAATAATTGTTTATCAATATAACTTTTAGCCTCCTCAGGTATATGGCACACGAGCATTGAGCGATATAACATTATACAACAATAAATAATCCATATTCACAAGTGAGAGTGGTTTTGTACAGTTATTTCAAATAACTTGGAGTTTGATGCTGTGTTTTTGTATTGAGTTGAATAAGTTGAGTAAGTATTTGAGAAGTTGAGTTTACACAAAAGACATGGACAGTTGAGTCGTTTTCAGTTTTTACTCAAGTTATACTAAAATATTAAAAGGTTTGATTATAATCGTTATTATTTTAATTTTTTTCTCTCTGTTTTGGCCAATATTGCTAACATATCATCATCATAGCTATTCTTCCATTATTGGCAAGTCACTTGTTGCAACTCAGAAGTTTCGATATACGGTGGTCCTCAGCTAGTCTCTTCGTCTTGACGTAGCAATTTTCGGTTTTAATAACTTCCTTCAACTACAGTCTCCTTTACTCCCTCCTTTTCTTTCCTTCCACCATATTCTCTAGCATATCCCTCATTATAAATTTCCTCCTCAGCCAATGTCCTAACCAGTTCCTTTTCCTCCTCTTAATTACATCTAAAATTCTTCTTTTCTCTTCTACTGCTACTATTTCTAACACCTTCTCATTCGTTTTCCGTTCAACCCTGCTAATTCTCTCCTTTTATCGAAAGCCTCCAATATTTTTTCCCAGCTCTTTTGCGTAATGTCCATGTTTCTGTTCCATAGAGTATATATTAGAATCAGAAAATAAAATCTCAATAGTTAATTGGAAGTTTGTTCAATACAAAGATTAGCTAATCTTAGTTGAAAATTTAAAAAATATATATATATATATCTGACGCCTTTAGAATGTAAAAATAATTTAGCAATTTATGGTATTTCAGTAATCTGTGCCGTCTTGATTTTCTTTCATGCGTTTCCCCAATTTGGAACCAGTAGAGTATTGAATCTGTTAAAAAATATAAAAAGACTACGAAACGTTGTAATTTATCTTATAAGTAGTGAAGCCTGGGAACCCATTGAAAAAAAATTAAGGTAATCACCTATCATCATATTTACACGAAGGTAAACTATATTTCATTTAGAAACATACATTGTATTTTCGTTACTATTGGCGAATTGTAGAATTTATCTAGAGTAAAATTTACGTATAAAAAGCATAATATTTCTTAAAAGCAAGACTTGCAAGACTCTTGCAGCAAGACCAAGACTACACTGTAACCAATAACCGGGAAAATAAGTGCCTCCTACCATGAAAAATATACGGTTTACCGTTTTTCTAAAATAATGGTAGGAGACCGTTTTCCTGTCAGATGCTTCTGTCGGGCATGCTCATTGGAGAGAAAAAGTACATGTTCGAAGCGAGGATTAATGGCGCGTAGGTTCGGATGTTTTGTGCTTTGTTTTGTTTTGTTTCTTTGTTTGTTTGTTTGTTTGTTTAGTGTGTGGTTTTCTGGTGTGATATATACAGTACTGCTGTTGAAGATATCCTGGAAATTCAACATTAAGCAAGGTAACGTACGGGAAAACACCATGTTAATATTTGAACGTTGTTCAGTGACAAACAAAACTTTAGTTGCCTATCGTGGCAAGCAGATCGCTCCAAAGTGCAACGATGCGAAACCAAGAAGCTGCTGGATGTATAAACTAAAGTCTTCTGATAATACAGCCAACTACGAGTGATGGTGGAGCTAGAATTAGAATCACGATGTTGAAATACTTAATTAAAAAAAAAAGAAAAAAAATAGGAAAAGTGCTTCGTAGTAGTTTACCGTACTTAGTACAGCATTACATAAATTGTGTTGCATCAACTGGAATTTTTCATGTTACAGAAATAAAAGTATACTGTAACTCATATGTACCCGAGGGAGGGGCAGGGGGTCGCTCCCCTAGCTAATGAAAACGTATTAAATTTCTTAATACAAATGAAAAATACCAAATGTAATAGGGTATATAGTAACTAGAGAGATGAGTACCCTAGAAAATTTTCATCGGGTGCCCATGTTGTCACTATTTTTTCTGGACAAATGAATTGTTAGATTTGAAAAATATTTCTGTAAATGTTGTTTTTATCTTTAATTTTGTTCTAAGTACATATACTCTTTTCGGGTGTCTTGTTAATACATTTGAGCGTTTAATAAATATGCGAAATTTCGATACTCTGGAAGTTTGGTGACTTTTTTTTTTTTTTTTTTTGAGCATTGATGCCACTGTTACATAATTATGCAAACACGTATTTATTAATTTGGGATAGCGGATACTGGATACTGTAGGCAGTGTTGTGAGAAGTTATATGGTTTTACACTTGTTTTGTCGTACTACTTGTCATTCTCAGCTATGTTGTCAGGTGCCTGCTTGGTTATCTGAAACCGTAATAATGCGACCAATCTAATGAATCGCTGATTACAATACTTGAGATCTATTAGTCTACTGGTACTCATAGCGAAAATACATGTAATAAAGCTACTCTTAACACTGAAACGGAATATCAATTTATGAATATCTTAAAAGGACATGGATGTTTGTTCGAACTACATCTTCAAAGCGTGCGAAAACTCAGCTATAAAATTCAAGAAATACAGTTTTTTTTTTTTTTTTTTTGTATGTAATATCGAATCCTCTTCTGGTGTTCTGTACAATACATAACAAAATTGGTAATTGTGAAAAAAAAACAATGTATGTTCAAGATGATATTAGAACAAGGGTTCGATATTACAAACTAAGAATTAATTTCAACTTTTATTTTTATGGATATTATGCATTTCGTCGGTGCAACGCGTCTTTAATTCACTTTTGTGTTTTCTTTAGTTAAGTAGTCTTTCACACCAGTGGACCAGTGTGCACTCAAGTTGCTTCCATCCAGCAAAAATTATTGCTTGCCAGTGTGTGTACTGATACAGTTTCCAGCAATTCGATGAAAATTGGGTCAATATATATTGCCCAGCAAGAATTCTAACTGGATCTAGCAAGAGGGCATGCTGGACCGGCAAGGACCTTTAGATAGGAAATCGGTGTGATAATTACCGTAAATCTTGTACGGTAATAACACACCTGTGCTTTTTTTTTAAAAAAAAAAACGATCCCTAAATATTACGGTAAATTTCCGTAAAATATACGTTACCAAATTTATTTCTAAACACGGTCAATATTATTTTGCTCCTAAATATACGGTCTGCCGTTTTTATGAAAAAAAAAACAGTGGTCCGTAAAATTTAAGGTAATCGGATGGCAGCGAGAGTTGACGGTAATCGTCAGTAAATTTAAGGCGAATTTTTTTTACAGTGTAGGTGTGCAAGACCAAGACCAAAGGTTTCAGTGCAAGACTGAATATGCAAGACCAAGACCAAGACCACCCGGGTCTTGGTCTTGGTCTTGCGTTTGCTCATCATTACATATTTTAAATAATTTCCTTCATAGTCAACTCATTCCTAGAGCTGTATCTGATTTTTCTTAAGGTGTTTTCTTTACGGCAGAAAATGTTTCTCAAAAGTTCGTAATTCACAGCAATATGGTATTTCTACTTGGAACACTGTGATTTCGATTAATGTTGAATTGCCGGCGATATTTACGCTGAGTAACATTCGCCCACTCATTATGTTTCTTTCTTTTTTTTTTAACCGCCCCACGATTCTGCTGTAGTGTCCGTAGTCTGAGACAAACTTCCATAATCTAGGGAAATTTCGTAGATAAATTTAGCAAAAAGAGGAAAAGGGATATTTCGAAGAACAATGTATGTACTCTCTTCTCACACAACTCGTAACGTGGATAGTTTAAATTATTCGATTTCACTTGTTGAATGTGAAATCTCACACTTTTGTGAAATTGGCTATATAACAGGTTTCGCTATTTTAGTTTGCTAAATTTCTTTAACTTGCATGCTGATTACCAACTCGTTGTAAGAAATAGAAACAAGTTTTAAAAAGGGGAGAAAAAATGAGTGTGTTGTATTTCTACTTAAAATTCCACGCGTGTGTCCCAATTTAGATTCATATGACGTTGTCCAACGTGTGACAGTAATAGGTCAATCTACTTACGGAAGTCAGTGTGTTAAGCTCAAGTATTAAATCACTAGTATCTCTCAAAACATTTCTTTAAAGTTACATAAATTAATCCCACCAAAAATTATATACAGCAAAGCCACGATTATCTGCGAAATTGAGTGGCAAGGGCACCGCAGATAGTGAAAATCGGAGAATAACCAGAAGAAGACTAAAAAATGAGTGCAAATACAAAAAAAGCATGTTTTAATGCACAAAATACATAACAAAACTTGTCAAATATGTACAGCACAGCAGTGACTTTTGCTCTACGATTGATTTCGATGCACAATAAACTGTCAGTAATTTTTGACCTTCGCACTATAGGGCCCATAGGCGCCGACTTTGGGGGACAGGACACTTTTGGCCCCCCCAACATTTAAAGGTGGGGTCCTCGCCCCCCCCAATATAATCCAGTTTAGGAAAAATTAACAAAGAGAAGTAAGAATTTCTGTCGTAAACTTCGTCGTACCTTAAATTCAATATTAGGAACGGCCTTCTTATTCGATAGAAAATGTTCCGTCTCCTTTAGCCTAACCGGCATAGGCGTGGGACGTTAAATTTAAAGATTTCATTTCATTTTTTCGATAGAAAATGCCACTTTCAAAGTTGTGTTAAATAGAGCACTGAAGCTTCAACCAACACTATCGTAGCAATGATATGAGAAGGGAAGATCAATGTGGTGCGCAAACTTGCAGTGAAATTCTCAAATTTTGAACTTCAATTTGTTTTAGGCAAATTTGATTTAGGTCGTGGATTTCGCAGCGGAGCAGACCGAGTTCCTGTGGGGGAGGGTCTTTCATCAAGCAGTTGATTGAAAACGTCTGAATATGGTGATATATTTATTCATTGTTTGCTTCCCATCGGCGCAAATCTGTCTTCAACATTGGGGGGACGGGTAATTATATATATATATATATATATATATATATATATATATATATATATATATATATATATATATATATATATATATATATATATATATATATATATATATACGATGTTCAAAATATTTATGAAATTTCAAAAACAATGCTGTGAAGGATCAGGGGAGCAAAGTTGTCTCCAGTGGTGTATAGGGTGCTATCGGGCTCAAGCTCGCCCCGTAATAAATTTGTTAGTTTTTCGCATTCCACTTAGAACAAAAATCAATAATCCTTCAAAATGTCATTGACTTTCCATTTTCTTATGCTCTTTGTTCAGAAATAATACTGTATTTGCCAAATTTCATAATATGTAAGAATTGCGTCCTCTTTTTCTTTCTTTCGTCCTTGCTACTTTTCTGTTTCTTTTTCTTGATGTTACTTTCTTTCGTTTCGCCTATTATACTTTCGACCGTTGCCAGTTGTAATTGCAGTCGGCCGTCATCAGTAACACCAAAACTAAGAGGAGTTGATAAGCGAAACTGATGTTCCACACCAACTTGCGCAGATATCAACATAACGGGACTTTAGTTATTATAGCAAAGTAAAAATTATATCGTTTTGTTATTTTAAAAAGAAGGAGATGTTTCAATTAAAGAAAATCAAAACGGGGGAATAATTAGCCCGGAAAATTAGGTAGGCCAAGGGTATACTTCCTTTTTCTTCTATGGATAGAATAAAAGGTGAGATTCACTCCTAAATGTTTGTATTATACCATATAGGATTTATCGGTGTGCAATTCTTGTCATTAAAATTTCAATTTATGCTTAAATTAAAATATATTTAATTCTCAAACTCAGGTGGGGGCAATTGCCCACTTCCTTCCATGTGTTGGGCATAGCCCGTCGAAACAAAATCCTAAAGGCGCCATTAGTTGTCCTCAACATTGCGAGGTGAGCAGATTTGAGACTTATTCTACGGAAGGGAGATGAAACCCATATTACGGTAAGGGGCCGCAGTGGCTCAGTGGTAGAGCGTTCACCTCTGGTGCATGGGTCCCGGGTTCAAATAATGCTCCAGCGAAGTGAACTTTGTAGTGGTTTATTCGGGGTTCTCTCGTTTCCTCCCACTTTCTTCGTTCCATTATTTCATTCATTTATCATTATCACAGTCTCCTTTAGCCCAGCCAGCATAGCCGTGGGACATAAAACTCAAAGATTTTCAAATTACGGTAGATGAATCTGATTTCTGAGGTGAACATGTTGTAGAGTAAATTATATATTAGGCGATGTAGATGAAATAGTAATAGTACATATCCGTATTACAAATCACTGCCGTGAACACATTCTGAAATCTGAATACATGCATATTTACAATTGGTATGTTTCCAATTAGGCATCAACAATGATCCACGTTTAAATTTTGGAGACTTGTTTTATAATAATATAAATAATGAGTTCTCCAAAACTAGGAATAAAGAAAATTATGTATGACGCAACAATACTCTTATTTGAGCAAAATGATGATAATCTCAATAGCATTACAGGAATCGTTACAGAAATCTGACGCATGCCATGTACTCTTTAGTTAACAGATGTAACCTTAAAATTACGGAGAAAAATATCCCAGCAATTAAATTCTTTTCTTTGCTTACGAAGTTTGAGTAGATGCCTAGGCTAATACTACAAATAGATGAAATGCGTGGTTACTGACAAGTTGGGTTCTATGACATACAGTGTTGCCAGACCGATCAGTTGGAAAAGCAGAAGATTCGAACATAGAAAACAGGAGAAAGCAGTAGACACATAAAATGGCGGTATTTGAGTGCAAATCCATGGGGACCAAAGAATTTGCCATTATTAAGGGGGACAGCGGTCAAAACAAGAGGTCCAGAATTCATTATTACTTTAATTTCAAAATAAAACAATACATACAAAAAAATTGAATTTTAATTACTTCAAAATAAGAGCTCACGATCGTGGAGAAGTGATCTAAGCTACTCTTCCAACCAGGGGTAAAAGTGGTTCTGAAATAGTAGGGTGACGCATGATAGGCCGCAGGCCGTCGCCCTTGCATATGTTTACTTACTGTAATTTTTTAGGAAGTGGGGGACGCCATAGATATTTTTGGAAGTGCGGTAACGACGTCCCCCCAGCATACCCCTCACTTTTACCCTGCTTCCAACCCAAGTCCCCAATCTAAACAACACTTACTCGTAAATCTTGCAGTAAGTCATAAAGATCGCCAACCATCATGCACATAGAAGATGACGTACAGTTGTATCATTGTATTCACATTATATAGGCTACATCAAAACCCTATAACTAAGATGCGCTACAAAGCTTTGTGTATGGGTACAGAGAAATTTCCTCTTTTTATGTAAGAAAAAAAATGAAAATTCAATATTAATAATAAAATATTTCTTTAACTTCTCGAAGTAAGGAAAAAGCAGGAGATTTTTCACTTTTTATTTTCTTTCACAGTAGATCAGTAGAACGTAGAAAAAGCAGGAGATCTTCTGCAAAATCAGTAGCTTTGGCAACTCTGCTGACATAGGATAGTCTATATACTCTTCGTGTGCTACACTGAGAAAAAATTACGGGTAAAAAGTACGTAAATTCAAGTGATTTTTAGGACCTTTCGTAAGAATGACTTTCCAACATTACTGAGAATGTTAATTGTTCTTGTCCGTTCTACGTATATTTTCTCCTTGCTTTTCCAGATAAAAATGATGACGTCAGAACTTATGAAAGATATGACGTCATAGTTAATAACAGTAATAATGGAGCGACATCATTACCGGTCATGTTAAACTCAAGTGGAATGGAAAAATCACAAAACAGGAATGTTGTATTTCTAGCTGTTGCTAGACATTTTCCGAGGCAAACATGGAAAAATCACATGAAGGAATGGTAGAAACTCCGTCCTTGATTGCATTTAAATCTGTATGTGGAGACTTACGCACTGTATGTTCCAGTTAAATCTGCATTCACTACTGTGAAAATGCCATGTCGAAAGGATACGAACACATACATAGACTTTTTTTTACCACGGTATAATGAAATGCTTGTAACAGTCAGGGACGAAATTAATGAAAGACTAAAATCCAATCGAGCAATGTGTTTTCCACATCTGCATACAGACTATTTCTCCAAGCATCGAAATAAAGCTTGTAATAAATAGTGCACGCAAATACTAATAGAATGTAGACTTCACTACATAGGATCGGAACATGCTCCTTTGGTATATACAAATTGCTTAACTTCATCATTCGAAAAAATTATATGATGTTACATTAATAGAATCTGCGCTTTTTTTTCATGCTAGCCAGAAGGGCTAGCCACCTTTAAGAGGGTTATGCCCTCTGTTAGGAATGAGGTGCAGTGATAAGATAGACTAAGGTTACTGTTGTTGGGCTATGTGGTTCATTAAATATTTATTAACTTCAAATTGTCAAAATGATTGTAACATGGTGACTTAAGGAACTTTGATCCTTAACATTTGGTGAGGTGAAAAAGAACAAAGTTAAATATACAAAAAATAACAATGATTAGAAATACGTGAAAACGTGCATTGAATAATGTGCGTAAAATATATGAATAGAAATAATAATACAAAACATTTCAAAATATGACAGTAAGCATGAAAGATGAGGCGAAGTGCAATACACAATACAACACTTTAGGCGATGTTAGAGAGACAAATGAGCTTATTCTTCAGCCTAGGGGCTGCTCTAGGCACTGATGAGAACATAGGGAGCCCAAGTTAATAAACAAAGGTTGTTACTGTGCGGGGAATGATGGATGTATAAGAGGTAGATGATCGTGAACTACGTATTCTGATATGAATCGCAAAGTCGGGTCTGGTGGTTGAAGCGTATAGTGATATAATGTAAACAGTAGAGAGAGTGGTGGATAATAGTAGGTGTAAGGTGTGGGATGAACTGCTAAATAATGCATTGTATCTTGAAGTAATGGGTGGCGAGTTTGAAAGCGTTTAGAGATATATGTTAGCCGCAGTTTTACGAGGTGAAATTTCAGAATTGGAAAAGTAATATGGCGGTAAAGTTCCTCTGTAGGGCTAGGGAGCTTAATGTGATAAGCTATACGGAAAGCGTGGCGTTCTAGGATGAAAAGTTTATGATAGTATTGAGGTCGGGCGGCTATCCAGGCAGTGAAACCATATGTCAAAACTGGTCGGAGGAAAACTTTGTAGGTGTTGAGGATTGTGTGTGGCTTCAGACCCCAGGTAGTACCAGTAAGACGTTTCAAAAGATTGATGCGATTATAGGCTTTAGTAGTGACTGTTTTCAGATGTTGCGACCATGTAAGATGGCGATCAAAGGTAATTCCCAGATACGTTACTGTATTTTTGGCTTGAAGTGGCACTTGATCAACATGGAGAGATAAGCGACGTGGGTTTCTGCGTACTCTGGAAGTGCGTCGTGGAGGTAAGAAGACCATGGCCTGTGTTTTTGTTGCGTTAATAGTAAGTCTCCAGTGATTACACCAGTTACTGAAACGATCTATAGCAATCTGGAGAACGGTATTGATCTGTTGGATAGAGTTTCCGAGTCCAAGGAAAGCCGTGTCATCGGCATATTGAAAAAGATGAACGTTATCAGGTAATCTGGGCATGTCAGCGACGTACAAGAGGTAGAGTAAAGGAGATAATGCAGACCCTTGTGGTACTCCAGTAAGTAGAAAGATCGGATGCGATAAACAGTCATGAATGGATATGTAGGCGAGACGATTGGTAATGAAATTGTATATGAGGCGGATGTAGCACATGGGGAGTCGAAACTGTAAAAGTTTGTATATGAGCCCGTGGTGCCAGACTTTATCAAACGCCTTCTCTAAGTCAAATAGGACTAGACAGGATGGTTTTGCAGAATTGTAATGTTGAGTAATAAGTGATGTGAGTCTTAAAAGCTGATCGTTGATAGAAAAAGAGGGTCTGAAGCCGGCTTGTGTGATAGGAATTAAGCTGCGATCGTTTAGGTAGATATGAAAGGCGCTTGACCAGGATGCGTTCTAGGATCTTACTGAAAGTCGAAGTTAGCTGAATAGGACGATATGATGAAACGTTCTGGGGTGGTTTATTTGGTTTTAGAAACGTGAGTATCTTAGAGATTTTCCATGTTAAAGGAAAGAAGCCTGTACGCAAGATAAAGGTATAAATATTAGCGAGGAGAAGTAATAACAAAGCGGGACACTCTTTGATATGGCGGTATGTTATATTATCGAGACCAATACAAATTGTAAACAACCAGCGCATCCAAGCATATCAGAAATGTACTGGCTATGAAAATTAGCATGATTTTATTGTTTGAAATAATCAAAGGTTTACGCAGTATCTTTGGCATTTATACCAAGTAACAAATAATGTTATATGTTTTCTGTATGCCGACCTGTCTCAATAGTAGTTTTGTGAACGTGTAAATTGTTGGATAAAAGTTACAAGACAATAGTGCTTCCATCTGTTTGCCATATCTGTTATTCTTGTGTCCTAGCACAAAAACATCCCAGTTTTGTCATATAGTGTGAAACTGTGGGTGATGGAAATTTTGCATTTCTTTTCCCCCACCTATTATAACTGGAGTAATGCGTTACTGTCTGTATGGTAATATTAAAGTAACATGACAATACAGACTTTAATACCAAACAACTGTATGATTACACAGAGTTTCAGGACTTTTTCCCATTACTTACTATAAATTACTCGTTCTAAATGTATTTTCTGGGATATATAACATTATAAATGACTTTCTATCATACCTTTACGTACTTTATTTGTCGCACTTTCCGAGTGAAAAGTCAGTTGTACGTAGCAATTGTACGTAATCATGTTTTCCTTAGACTATCTTTTAAAAGTAATGATGAAACATTTCGTCTCCTTGCATAATGTCTGTATAGTACGGATTTGTTTGATCTTTGCAGTGTAGAATGGGTAGGTCTCATTATCATGACAAAATTTCATTACTGACGTGAAGTTTGAACTTTACTACGAATATTTTCACATTACTGAGTTTCTTTTAACATTATAATGTAAAAAATGCACTACAAAGACTATTTGTTCTTCTTCCTGCGATATTTTCCTTACTCATGTCAAAAAACACGTACTGGATAGGATAACCTGTAATATTGTCACTTCTGAAAGGCATTTATCTCTCGTGGATTACGTCACATTTTCTGTCCAGTCTGGAATGTATTGTTAACATTACAGAATTGAAAACCTACCTGTCGTTACGTACATTTATTGCGTACTACAGATTTTTCATAAAAGACAAAATGCAGCATGTTTTATTTCCATTTCGCTACATGATAAATTAACACTATAATGGTTTCAAGTCCAAATATACGTAATTTAAGTACGGAATTACGAAAAAATCACTTTACGATTTTTCTCAGTGAATGAAAATTTTTCTCAGTGTAGGGTCTAGGGGAGAGGAGGAGATAAGATTTCACATCAGGTTGCATTCCGCACAGTCGCACACCTTCATTTTCATTAAACAAGGAAAAGCCAAGACCCAAGAGAAATCAATTTCATCTCACTTTCCTTTAGGCAGTCGGAAATGAAATGAAATGAAATCTTTAAGTTTTACGTCCCACGGTTATGCCGGTTAGGCTAAAGGAGACTGTGATGATGAGATGAGTGAAATGGTGGAATGAAAGAAGTGGGAGGAAACGGGAGAAGCCCGAGAAAACCCATGAGCACGGTGTTTGTTCACCACAAAGTCCACACGGCGCAAGCTGGGAACGAACCAGGGACCCCAAACACCGGAGGTGAACGCTCTACCACTGAGCCACCGTGCCCCCTCTTTTATTTATTTATTTATTTTTTCATTTTTTTAATTATTTTTTTAGGCAGTCGGACACAAATCATCACACTTATCTGCAAAAAGCACTTTTCAAATCGGGTTATTGGGAGAGCCTCCAGTTCGAATGTTGGGGGGACATGTCTCCCAATTTTCCCGGGATTTGTGCCCGTGCCTACAGCTGAGAGAATTTTCCAGAATGAGGAGAGGGGCATATTCTCCTCTGGCATTTATTGCAATTTGTGCCCAAGTAGCGGATGTGGAATTAATACATATTGATGACACTACTAAATGCACTACAGCACGGAGTTCAGTTTGAACTACTACAGAATACGATTCTTTCCAAAAAATAAATAAATAAATAAATAAATAAAATAAAATAAAATAAAATAAAAAATAAAATACATCAATTAAAAAATAAATGTACCGGTAAAAGCCGAGAAATCAATTCCATCTTACATTCCTTTATGGCAGACGGACACAAATCATAACACTTATCCCAAAAACAACTTTTCACGTCGGATTATTGGGGGGACTGTTCCCCCAGGTCCAAGATTGGGGGGACATGTCCCTCTCATTCCTCCCGGGATTTGCGCCAGTGGCCCCCCCCCCCAATATTTTCTTCAAGTCGGCGCCTATGATAGGGCCTATTGTATTTTCCCGGTTGTTGACTTGCTTTTTTTTTTTTTCAAGTTTGTAGCTAACCCTCCAGTGGTTGCCCGCAGACTCTCACCCCGCAGTGAACAATGAATGTAATTTATTTCAACGCAAATCACTTTTCCCAATTCCTGTTTTTTCATTCCTTACAACACTCGACTACTGCTTATCAGAGTAGAGTTGCACTTCGAAAGGTTCACTATTGTTGGAAATATTGATTTTTACAATGCAACTTATGATTTTTATGTTTTAGAACATTACAATACATATTTGCATGCGCAGTCCGCAGCGATTACTTATGAAAAATATTATAATTGAGTGCGACTGCAGCAGGGTTAAAAGATTTTTCGAGGCACTCGCGGATAATCGGAACTTTATTGTATGTTTAAAAAAAAAAATACAGTCAAGTTCTTGTACAATAAAATCCTGTGAGAAGAAACTTCGTGTCGTTTCAGAATTTTTATTTGACATCAACAAATTCAATTTGAAGTTCACCTTAGTTCAAACATTCTTTATATAGAGTATTATCTTTGACAGAATTGAAAGCTTCTGTGTTAAATATTCTGAAACTTTGCCAAGTTTTATACACTGAGAAAAATCCGTTCTCCGGACAGCGGTATATTGTACAAATATACGGAATCCTCTTGCTTATTACAGAAAACAGTATGGAGAATACGTTATCCATACACACACTGCCCTTAGGTGTTACATCATGCCGTTCCAGGATGTCTGACGTCTCTTCTCCGTATATCACATGCATATACTTACGTTACATTCCTCAGCTATATGTTATATAGTCCTTTTTTTGTGAGATCCTGACCGCTTATATTGTTTCATACGGAAGGTACGTATAGATGGAACACTTGTACGGAAAGTATTATAAAACATACGTTTTCAGTTATACGTCTGCTGTACGTTAAGTCCAAAAAACTACAGGAATTACGCATGTAACATACATTTTTAAGTACACCACCTACATTTTTCTCAGTGTAGAAATTCGAAAGTCGGAAAATTAAAGTTGCAATGATAGTGCTGGAAACAAGTTCTACGCAGTAACGCCTTCAAAGGCTTTTGCTTGACAAAGTTCTTCTCAGCACTAAAGTTCCAAATTTTATATTCCGATTTTCGAATTTCAGTAGAACTCGATATTGTTTCAGATATATATTCTTTTTCTGATCCGACAAGGTGATAAATCCACGAGAATTTGGCTCTATTTTTCATATTTATTTATTTTGGGTGGGGAAGGTCACTTCTTTTTGAAAAGCGTTTACAATTATTTATCTAGTATCTAAAGCAGAAGTTAGATTATTGGTACATTAAATAGTGATATCGATGAAAATTCAATCCTTATTTTTCCCTGTCAAGTTCCAGATTTTGTCATTTATAGGAAGTACCTTGTAAGTTTCTATTAGTTTTCAGTGATAGCAGCTATCTACGTACATCGAAAAAAGAAAAAAAATCAAAATTTCGCTGTCGGACAAGAATTATCATCTGAAGTAACAAACGGGCGTATTGACATTACAATCTTATTAGTCCCATTGCATGATCCTAATGATTGATAATACATGATGGAGGACTACTGTTGGTCGGAAATAAGTAAAGATAAGAGTGTTCCAAGGAACGTATACACTACTATTGCCTACGAGACTAGAACGAGAGGTTTGAAAGAGTTGAGTGCTAGCTAAGTTAACAATGATCAAAAGAGATAACTGTTTAGAAGCATGGAGTTCTCTGAGTATACGGAATAACCAACAAGGTTTCTTCCATAAAATTGTCACTTCTGATTGAAAAAAATTGAGACCTGATACATTATGACAATTGTAATCATAAGGATACGGGTTGGATCGTGATTAATTTCCGGGATGGTTTCCAAAACCACTCTTTTACCCGTAGATACTGTTGTTGCTCATAGATGATCCATCGTGTCTTTCTTTCTTTGTCGAGACGAAACTATCATTACGGATCATTACAGTGCTGAACTCCATGAAATGCAGGAAACTTGTCCTTTAGAGTCCAACAATAGTAGACAAACATACTGAACTCATGTTGCATGATAATGCACTACATGTTGTTCATAGGAAGGTGCAGCTTCTCCACGAGTTGCAGTATATGAAACCACTCCTCACCCAATATATTCTCCTGGCGTATCTACAATGAGAAAAATCCGTTATCAGGGCAGCGGTATAGTGTACAAATATACGGAATCCATATGTTTACTACGGAGCATATGTTACCCATATGCTACATACATACTGCCTCTTTCTCGTTTAGATGTCACACCATGTCGCTGCAGGATGTCTGACATCTGTCTTCCGTATATTACGTACGTATACGTATGTTACATACGTTAGCTATATGTTACATACGTCCATCTGTATGTGAGATTCTTATAGCCTATATACAGTTCTTTCATTCATACGAAAAGTGCGTATAGATAGAACACTTATACAGAAAATACGTAAGATGGAACACTTATACGGAAAATACGTAAGATGGAACACTTATACGGAAAATACGTAAGATGGAACACTTATACGGAAAATACGTATAGATGGAACACTTATACGGAAAATATGTATAGATGGAACACTTATACGGAAAATACGTATAGATGGAACACTTATATGGAAAATACGTATAGATGGAACACTTATACGGAAAGTATTATAAAATATACTTTTTCAGTGTTGCAGAGTGTTATATATAGTCATACGTTAAGACCAAAAACTACAAGATTTACGCACTACGTTTTTACATACGCCACATATGTTCCTCTCTCTATGTACTACTGACTATCACTTTCTCTAGCATCTCCGTCACATTCTTGGCAAGGAAGTATTTCCCTGATTATTGGATAGTGCAACTTGCAGTTGAAGACTTCATCATATTAAAGACTCTGGATCTATTTCATCACGGAATCCAATCAACAGATAAGCGATTACAAAAGTGTGTGGCGTCAATTGGACATTTCAATCGCATACACCCAATATTTTTGTCAGTGATTGTACATAACCTACTAAAAAATAAATTACACAAAACGTGGCGAAATTGGTTTCGTTGAATGTCCATGAATAGATTGTACTTTCTGATTTCTTAAGAATCTCAGATTTCCTCATGATATTGTATAGTTAACGCTTTCTCTGTTTTTCCTTCTTGTTGTTAACTTTAGACCATTGTATGTACTCGTAATTGAATTATCTTGTAAAACACATCAACTTTCAATTTCCGTTGCGAAGTGTTGATCGTTTGCAGGTCAAGGTAATTGAAATATCTCATTATTCTTCCTAAGAAGCAGTTTTGCCAACTCGTCGTGAAAAGAAAGTTATTTGCGTTGTTTAAACTACTCTTTCTAAAGAAAGTGGTCACAAAGCTACAATTTCTTCTTTTTTTATTAAAACAGAAAACAATTTTTAACACCTGTACCAAGAATAATGATAGACTGTCAGGAAACTGATTTAAATAATTGTTAGATAAAACAATTTAAACATAATTGTAAGTAGTATATATGCGCACAAACCCATCTTTGTTGGATTTGTTTTGCAAACTAAACTCATTGTTCATATAAGGAAACGAAAATACATTGCTCTATTTCCACTGAGAAAAACTTATTGAGGAAGTTTGCGATCACGGAAATGCCGGACCTTAGCCTTAATCAGAGCTTTACAAATTCCAAGCATTTGTTTGACCAATTTATTCAACGTTTGCAAAGCTATGCGGCTCCAACAGATTTGAAGAACCTTCCAGAGATCTTCAGTATTCCTTCGCATGCGTTCACGGACTGTCAGGTGAAGTTTATCCCACAAGAACTCGATGGATAATAAATCCAGAAACCGTGGCGGCTATTCTATTTTTGTGGTGGTGTGAACCTCTTCTTTGCTTTGTAGATACATACTATATAACTTGGAAGAATGTTTGAGATCATTATTCTGTTGCAGTACAAAGTTACGGCTCTAACTCCGTGTTCCTAATGAAATTGCGCGCGTCACTTAAATGTTGTCATACTGCTTTTGTCCATTATTTCGCTGATTTGAATTAAGTCACCAAGTTGATTGCCTGTAAAACATCCCCACACAATGACACTGCCTTTTCCGTGTTTACTGTAGGGATTACACAGTAGGAATAAAAGCGCTTTTCGAGAAGGTGAGGCATAACCACCTGGCGTTGGAAACTGAAAAGTTGAAATATAGAATCGCCGGTTCAGAATATCCTCTTCCGTTGTTCATCGATTCAGTCTTCATGTTTCTGCCTAAGAGTACCATTCTACAATGTTCCCTGGTCGAAGGAGTAATTTCTTTACTGCAACCGCACGCTAAGACGAAAAATTTACAGGGTTCGGACCACCGTCCTATGTGATGCCGATTGCAAACTGATCTTTCGTAATGGACATTTCCACTGATTTTTTTTTATTCCTCTAAAAAATACTTCAGAGCTAGCTGATTACAGAGAACACTTCCTTTCGCTCATGTGATGATTCTAACTTGTCGAAATTTGCGATTGAATTCCGGTTTGCTACTCGTGCCGTCTGCGATACTGATCTGTGACGTCACGCCAAGCCCCCTGTTTTTGTTGCCGTGACGTAAGCAGCTGATTTTTGTATTGTTTGAAGCATTGGATCTCCGTAACGAAGAAATATTTTTCTGAGATTTTTGGTATGTGGTATATTGAAGACTAATTCTATACGATGGTGCCTTTAAATTACAACCTTTGGTCAAAAAGGAAATGTCCATTCTGGTGCTATTTCCGAAGCGGTTAGAGCTACTCCGTGGCTAAGCGGTTATCGTTCGCGCCTTTGACGTGGGAGGCCCAGGTTCGATTCCCGGCGGGAGCTCATGTGGTTCAGATTCCACGTTAATCAGTAGGTCCACGTTTCATATAGCCTCGCTGCTGAACGGGACGTTAAACTTAAAAACAACTCAACTCAACTCAACTCCCAAGCGGTTAAACGTCTATTCCGTTTGCTTGTAGTCTTAATGATTTTGGTTGATTTCTATCAAAAATGTTGAAAACCATGAAACCATGTTGAAGATGGTTGATTTCTAGCACTCCTAGTGAAGGAAGAACTTCAATCAATAAGACTGTTTCCTAACCTTTGGCCCTCGACTTCTTACGAGTAGTGACTCATCAAGTAGTTCTTAAGATTCTGTGACTCACGGACGGACACATGGACATACAGGGTGTACAAAACAGTTTTTGGTAAACCAAACTCATTAAAATCCTGTCTGACCCCAAGTCCAGGTAATTTTACTTATAAGTGAAACCACTTATATCAGCAAACGAGGAATGACTTAAATAAATTAATAAGATCAAATAAAGCAAAAATACACACTTGTATAATTTTTTTAGTTGTACAATAGTTCATTTTAATATATCTTAGGAAGCGTTTTGTTGATAATTATTTGATTTTGTACAGATTAATAGATTTTCCGTAGCTGTCATTGAAATGCGAGGATTGTATTACATACGGAGAAGAAGCATGGACATTACTTTTTATAAAAGACTATGTGATCTTTTTATAAAAGACTATGACAACATTGTTTCTGTGAGTTTTCTCGGAGTTCTCCTATTTCCTCCCACACTCTCATTCTATCAATTTATTTTATAATCATACACATTTATTTTTAGCCTACAGGTCATAATTGTAGAACGTATCATTTTGTTTTTAATTATTTTACAACAAATGCAAAAGCAGCTGACAACAGTATAAGGGATTAGGTTTAGGAATTAGAGTTCTGTTCTTTCAGCATCTAAGACCATGTTAGGCTGACCACGTATGAGGGATGACGTCCCTCAGCGATCACACTATCCGAGGAAAGGGAAGAAAGAAAGGATTGGGGAAGGTAGGAAGCGACCAGGGGGTTGTATGTTAGGTACCATCTTGGCATTCGCCTGGTGCGAATAAGGGAAACCTCATTCAGGATGGCTGATCTGAAAAAAACTCTTATAGTTTTCGACCGAGTGTCCCCACCGGAAATCGAACCCGGGACCGCTCGCACCAAAGGCCAGAGCGCTAAACAGCACTATAATTATAAGCATGAAGATAATGGATAACATTAAATAAGTGGAACGAAAACCTATTTTAAAAACCTAAGTACAAGTTGAGAAGAAAATATATTGTTGAGGATATTTCGTTCAGAAAAAACTGTCCTATTGCAGAAAAGATAAACGGTATGTTAGAAGATAAAATGGGGACGTGAAGAAGACTGTTGCAATTAATGGATCATTTTAGGGAGCATTAAGAGTCTTCATCCCGGCGAAATTAAAATACCGCTAATTTTACAGTAATTATGTGATATTTTCAAATAGATCAAAGATAATCGAAATGTGGGAGAAGAGCGCCCTAGACAATATTATTTTACATGAGAAACCGTTATCACGACTGACTTTAATCGAAACCGTTATCTGCTTTCGATTTCGAGTCATTTTGAAAATCGGCATTTATTTTCGCGCTTCTAAACAGCTGAAAACGGAAAGCCACTAGGTGACTTGTGATAACGGTACCTCACGCAAAATAATATTGTCTAGGGTGCTCTTGTTCCATATTTCAATTATCTTTTATCTATTTGAAGATATCACATAATTACTGTAAAATTAGCGGTATTTTAATTTTGCCGGGATGAAGACTCTTAAGAGGAAATACAGGGCCACTCAAAATTTTCTTCTCGATTACAAACTTTAATAATTCACTTTTATTAACATGCACATACATAAAAGAGATATCAAATGAAAGAGAAACTCCCTGTTATTACTTTTAAGATCACAGGTGTTCAATATGAGCCCCTTTTATAACTCGACACACACCAAGCTTGCAAAACTCAAGTCTCTTCTCTTTGTCGCTAGATTTCAAGGCTTGCAACAATGTCAACCGGTATGGATAAAATTTCAGTTGCTTACACATAATCCTCCACACAATAAGCTGTGGTATCTGCAATTCTCTGCCTGCTTTCACCATGGATTTCTGTGAACGCGTGAAACTGTACGCCCCATTATTTCCGCATTAGCCGATGGGTGGTCATGTGATTTTTTTTCTTATAGGTCCACCCTCTTGCTTTAAAATCGAAGTACCATTTACGAATACTGAGCTTCCAAGCGGGTTCTTTTCCAAACTTGGTTCTAAAACTTCTTTGGGCACTAGTAACAAAATGGTTATTATGAAACTTTAGCACACAAAATGCTCTCCTGTCTTCATTTGCTGCCATTTTGTGTTATTGTCAACCTACCGGTGAGCTGCGCAACTAATACATCAGCTTTGCCAGATACTAAAACTTTTTTTTTTAGTTGCTGTTTTCATTTGATATCACTTTCATGAATGCACGTGTTTAAAAAAAGAAAGTTATTAAAATTTGTAATCAGGAAGATCAGTTTGAATAGTCCAGTATACTTCTTACACAAACGTACAACAGGCACCAAAATAGAATGGATGTTCAATCTTAAAATATTTGACAGGTTTTTTCTTTAATAAAACAAATCGATATCATGTTATAGTTCAGATAGTCGTTGAAGACGATACGTTGAGGTCAAAGTTAAACGAAGAGAAATAGGCAGTATTCAAAAATATAGACCTAAGGAAGAAGAGAACTCCAAACTCAAAGAGGAATATAACAGCAGACATAGCAGTGAGGAAGCGAAGTGAATTTAACTCCATTATTCCGGTCGAACATGTGACTAAATTGAACGTCCGATTGTTCCACTATATCGTCCGCTATAACCGTTCTGGTTCTGTCTTCTTCAAGTTCCTTGCACTCTTTTTGAACTTTCTTCTTCCTCAAAATACTGCAAAATATTAAAATATTACAATCCAGTTACCCTTGTAAGAGAGAAGGTGAGGAGACCAGAATTCCGTATCTCCTTTCAGCTGTCAATTATTTTACACGTCACGCTTTGTTGCCAAGTTTTCTCTTTCCTTTCCCGTATTGGCTATGTAATCAAGCTTAAGATTTGAAAAAAGGCATTAAAATTTTATATAGTATTTACACTTATTTTTGTGGGGAAAAAAGATGTTCTAACTAGCATGTAATTGAACACAAGCAAAAAACGAAAAAAGAAAAGAAAGAAAGGAAAAGAAAATGATCCGGATCTCTACTCACTTTCATATGAATAATGCGAATAATTTCACTACCGAATAAAGAATGGAGCTCGAGGAGAAACATTTTCGCGAAAATGTTATTAATCACAATTCTGCGAGGGATGATAAGAAAGTAAGCCTGCAGTGAAACTTGTACATATTAAACGGCGTGACAAACATCTTGGCATTTGAAGGCAGCGCTTCCAAGTTCCCTTTAAATGCTGCTAGCAAATGAGAGGCCAGCGGTATTGCCACATTTATTTTGTACACATCCACGTCTATCCTCTGCCACCTGATCGCGCTGTAATTCGTTTGCTTAGCCATAGCCACACCTCTTAGCACTCGGCAACGTCGCGATAGAGCTTGCGTTTTATTCGTTTAGCTGAAATGCCAAGATGTTTGTCACAGGCTTTAGTTTGTATTCACCATACATACCACAGCGAACAGATAGTACATACATTAGCTTATTTTTCGACATAGTTTATATATCGGTTAAGGCATTTGTCGCATCATGCGATGAGTTTGAAAATTCCCTCCTGGTGAAAATCCCGTCCTTGCGTGTTTAGCCACGTTGTCACGAAGTGTTTCACCTCCGGTACTGCGGAATATCGTACAAAATGCGATGAACGCTACCAAACGACATTCTCTATTCTGCCGTCAGATGCCCCGTAACGTGATCCTCGTGTTGTCCTGAATTAAGCTCCTCTACGCGAGCTGTGTTTAAATCTGTTGATGGGCCGGCCATTACGCTCTTCGACGGTAACATTTTGTCTGCCAGTCGCAAACTTTCGACACCATTCTGCGACATGCTGACGGGGCATTACAGTCTCTTCGTAAACCTCTACCAGCTGTCGGTGAATTTTTTGCCGCGGTTACATGTTTCGCCCACAGAAATCGAACGACTGAACGGACTTCGCCAGATAAGTTTTCCAAACGAGTCGCCATTTATGTTTACCAAGGATGTTATAAAATAGAGGATCTGCCCATGCGTATCGTCTTCATAGGAACTTAATGAAGCCACAAAACAAACGAGCATCGTCTGAGCAGGCTCGTCTGATTGGCTACTCTTGTTTCTGCCATGATTGTTAGCTCGAAACACTGCGATATTAGTGTCGCGGAGTGGACAGGGTAGGTGTGGCGAAGCTGTGACGTTTTTCTTCACGATTTTGTTGTATGGGCAGATCCTCTATTTTATAACATCCTTGGTGTTTACCTACAACTAGCGCCGTTGGTGGCAGGTGGCTGAAACTCTACACAGTTGCCAACTCTATGTATTAAAATTACCGCGCACTCCTCATTCCTCTATAACAGACGAAACTCCAGAATTATCGGCCTTTTTACCTTAGTTTCTGATTCATCCCTCGTATAATGCTAAAGAAATAAACAGAACTTAAATTTCCCAGGAATGTGAAAAGTTTCCAAGCATCACTTCACTCTACACTGGTCAACCAATAAGACCATTTAACTATTATCAAGTTGTCTAAAAGTTTACACTACTGATATGCAGTAACAAAAATACTACGAAGTACAACCACTTCCAAGTACTGTATGTGTTTTATTACTATCTCATGAATTGAAATATTTTTGCCAAACAACATTTTTCATTTTAGAAATTAAGAATTGTACCTGGAGTCAAAAACAATTCTGTTTGCACAATTTATAGGTCTTATCTCTTCATCAACAAATATAGCCAATACATTTTTAGAAAAACTTTATATTTCTGCAGATATGATTTTAAATACTCAATACGTGTATATGGACAATAGAAAGAAACATGAAGACATTTATAAATTATGGCTGTAAATCACGAAGTCGACAGATGATAACAATTCCTGCACGTCATTAATGCATACATTACTCTCACATTAGACAAGTAAGAGAGAGAGGAAAGAGATCTGTCATGTAATAATTATATTGTGATTGAAATCTTTATATGTCATTTCTGTGATTGAAATATTGATAAATGTGAACATAAATTACAAAAAAAAAAAAAAAAAAAAAAAAACTTGAAATGCATTTAAGACTATTTTAAAAAATAATGTCAATCACGTTTTTATTTTAATAGACACACACAATTTTAGCAATCTTGACGAAAGACATCGAAATAATTTACAGTATATTTATCTATGATTACGAAATGCTCAAATGCGAAATAACTTCACACACGCATGAAATTTACTCATATTGATTGTGTCAATTGAATATCGTCGCACATATATATATATATATACATAAGGGCGGATCCAAGGGAGCTATAGCCCCCACTGGACCCTCAGGTATACACTGGATAAAATGGACTTCAATGCTGTTGTATACTGGATAAAGCGGCAAACTATGGTTTAGCCCCTCCCTTGACCATATTCTGGATCCGCCACTATATATATATATATATATAGGAAATTCGGGTATTATGGAATAGTTGGATAATATGGAATACCTCATTATCTCACCTGTGATGTGTTGCTTCCAAGCGGAGAGGAAAGAAACTACTACCTCACGTTCCCTCGATGCTCTACAGTCAGTCTCCTTGTGATTGTGACATTCGTTGTGTTGGTAGACGTGAAAATCTGATTTCTTATTCCTGAAAACTTTTACTGATAAGTGTTTTACAACCTGTATTTTAATATTGAAATGTAATAGAACAACGATTCTTTGTTTACTATGACGGACATACAGAGTGGTAGTTTCATAAGCGCTATTATCCTATACGCCTTCGAATGCGTTTAACAGCTGTTTCGTTTCCAAGATGGCGTGGAGGGCAATATAGAATACCTGCAGGAAAAGCATTGTATTCCGTATTCCGTATAATATTCCGATTACAAAAATATATATCGGTATTGGGCAATTAAACATACATTTATGATGACAACAATGCTAAGTGTATTTTTTATTACAGCAAATTGTCTGATGATATAAGGGGTGAGCTTGGGTCCAGCTTTCATCATGTTTAATGTGAGCACACAATGACTGTGCTGATCCTGAAGCAGAGTATTATATTTGTGACTTTTGCAAGTAATCACATTCAGTTATGGCTTGGCATTCAGAAGTTTCATATATTGTCACTGTATTCGTTGTATGTTCAACAGAAAACTCATTTCTTTTCTATATAGCATTTGTATTCCATATTACCCGACTATTTTATATTACCCTCCAAAGTGGTTTCTTTACAAATTATAAGTTTTGCCCACCCCTGTACCGAATCTTCTTTATTAAGATACGCATAAATAAAGCCAAATATGTAAAGCGTATATTTGTTTTCCTTTTTGTTTCAATGTGCAATTCTTAATTGAGTTAAAAGTGAAACAAAAATGGTATTCCATAATACCCGAACTTCCTCTATATTATATATCTATATCTATATCTATCTATCTATCTATCTATCTATATATATATATATATATACGAATATATGGGATCTTCGTCTTACGTTACGCCCTTTAAGTTAAAGAAGAATAACATGATGAAAGGTGAAAGAAACAAAGTACTCATGCCTTAAGTGGAATTCGAACACTAGATATCAGACTTTGTGATTGACAGCTAATGTTGTTCAAGAGACGAGATGAAACGAGAATTTTTATTGATTACATCATCAATTTTGGCCATGCATTTATGTTACACCCTGTATATATATATATATATGAACTATGAATAATGTAACACTAAGACAGAGATCTAAGACTTGGGTGAACTAGTGTTACCTATTAGATTAGTCAATGACTTGTAAATGGCCCCCAAGTTCACTCAATCTAAACCCTTCGAGATGTTATTGAACGTCAGATCCGTGTTCACCACTCCCCTCCGCGGAATTTACAGGAACTAAGTAACTTGTGTGTGTGATTGTGATGCGGCATACCTCCAACCAAACCACCTACCAAGGCCTCATTGCTCCTATGTGAAACCACATTCATACTGTCCTGGGAGCCAAAAGTAGATAAATATCAGCTATTAGAAAGTTGGTCATAATAGTTTGGCTGGTAAATGTAGTACATACAGGGTGGCTCAAAAGTAGGTATACAGTCCCGTACTGATCGGCTCATGGCATTTTATATCATTTACTTATTGTTAACCATTAATTTCTTTTCATTGATAACTTAAGCTCCGTACAGACCGAAAATAATAAATTCATTATCTTCATAAATTAAAATCTCATACTTGATCGCTATTGATCGCTACCTACTTTTGGCCCACCTTGTATACTGCATAATATACAGTAAGTGTTTTTGAGGCACAAGGTCTAGATTCGATTCCCGATGGGACAGCAGCGAACGCACTACAGGGTTCAGATCCCACTTTAAACTGTAAGTCTTTGCTTATATAGAACCTCGCTGCTTATAAGGGACATTAATTAATCAATCAAACAAGTAAATCATAAGATTAAAAGGAAAGTTATTAGTTTCAGTACGAATATTTCCAATACTCTTATTTCAATTTATATTTGTTTAAAGAAATGCTTTATTTGTTTATAAACACACTCGATCACTCACAGAAGTTATTAAGACGGCAAAATATAATAACAGTAATAATAGTATATTATTATATAACTTTCTCTGTTTTTCTCACAAGACATTGACCGAGTGAGGCTTCGTAATTTTACGCTCTGCAGGGTTTATAAGTGTTGAAATGAAATAGGGCATGACATTTCTTAATTTACCTACTTTTACTTTCATTTGCTTATTATATTTTATGTGTACTTTTACTTTAATTCCAAGGCCAACTCACTGCACGTGTACAATGACAGTGTTTGTGTGAAGGGTTAATTATTCTTTTAACCTTATAATTACTCCGAAATAGCGTCATGTATGGTGAAGAACAGTTGTTAAATGGCGAAAGGAAATACCGTGTTCAGTAACTTATTACATGTGAAGATCTGAAATCTACATTTCAACGTCGGATCGGTTAATCCAAGGATCCTACTTGAATCTTTCCCTTGGATTGTATATTTTGACATGGAGTCACTGTAGTTAAGTTCCACGTTCCGTATTTTCTATATAAAAAAAAAAAATCTTGCCTAACCATGAGCAAGCTGACTGAGTTGTTTATGTGCTATTGCACTGAGGGAAAAAATGTAGGTGGCGTACTTAAAAAGATAGGTTACATGCGTAATTCCTGTAGTTTTTGGACTTAACGTACAGCAGACGTATAACTGAAAGCGCATGTTTTATAATACTTTCTGTATAAGTGTTCAGGCCCGTATCCACGGGGGGGGGGAAGAGGGGGCCGCCCCCCCTAAATTTTGGCTGGCCCCCATAAAATTTCACGGTAGGCTTGCAAATGAACTATAATATAGTGATGAAGTATAATATGATTGGGTCGGCCCCCCTAACTTCTACCGCCCCCCCCTACCTTCTACCGGCCCCCCCCTACATTTTTGGGCTGGCTACGGGCCTGTAAGTGTTCCATCTATACGTACTTTCCGTATGAAACAATGTAAGCGATCAGGATCTCACATACAAATGGACGTGTATAGCATATAGGTGACGAAGGTAACATAAGTATATGCATATGAATACCGAAAACTATTAGATGTCAGACATCCAGCAACGGCATGATGTAACATCTAAGGGCAGTGCGGATAACGTATGCTCCGTACTGATTTCTGTAGTAAGCAAGAAAATATCGTATATTTGTATATACAATATACCACTGTCCGGAGAACGGATTTTTCTCTCTGTGTGTTTGCGTCCTTTTTCAACACTGGTGTTATATACTGCTTTTTTTTTTCTTTAATCTTAACCTATTTATTTACATTCTCGTCTGTATCGTCTATCCATCTTTTTCCGGGTCTGCCTTTTCTCTTTCGACCTTCTTAGTCATTTTACTTTTGCGCATGCGCTGTACATGTCCTGCCCATCTTACATGCTAGTCTTCCTTGTTTGATTCTTACCATTAATACGTCGTATAGATCTTGTAATTCTAAATTTGTTCTAATGCGTCACGTGTTGGTCCATTATTGGTCGCAGGAAAGAAGAACGATTTCAATTTGCACGTCATTTTCAAGAGTTAGATGATTGAAAGTGTGTTTGAGCCCATAATGTTTAGTGACGAAACCACATTTCATATCAATGGAAAGGTTAATCGACACAACTGTCAAATTTGGGGAACAGACAATCATATAAAATCATTGAAGTTGAACGAGATTCATCAAAGCTCAACATTTTTTTTTTTTTTCATATCACAGCGGAAGCTCTACGGCTCCTTTCTTTTCGCAGAAGACACTGTGATAGGCATGTCCTACCTTGAATATGCTCCAGTCTTGGTTAGTTCTACGAATGAATCAGAACTCTGAAAATTATGTCCAAGCAGGATGGCAGTACCTCACTATCACTATCAGGTTCGTTCATACCTCAATAAGGTCCTGCCACAACGTTGGATACGAAGAACAGGTCCTTAGGATAATGCTCATCGGAAATGGCCTGCCAGAGCCTCAGATTTAATTCCCCTGGATTTTTTCTTATAAGGTTACATGAAGGACCGTGTTTACTTGTCTCCCCTTTCACAGAACCTAGATGAACTGTGAATCAGAATTCAAGAAACAGAACATTGGTCACACTAGATATGCTTACCAAAGTCTGACAGACAGGAGCTACATTTCCGCATAGATGTTTGTCGTGTCACGCACGTCGTTCACATTGAATCTATATATCTTTAGTCCACCATAGAAGCGTAAAGATCTTTTGTATCAAATAAAACAAAAATTGTCATGATATGTACAGCATTTATTAAAACAAATATTTCAAAGTGAAACGTACTTTAGAGACACGCTGTATATTCTTCCACGTATATTATGACGAGAAGGTAGAAGGTACCATCTACTTCAATGTTCAAAAGGACATAACATAATAAATTGACCACTTTGTAAAGACTTGCTCCGAACGACATTTTTGTCGATATAAGAGGCCGCTTGACTTCAAAGGAGAAGATCTCGCTCGACATCTTTATAAGAACAAAGCACCTGATTCGTAGACTATAAGTTATACTCTCTCTGTGTGTTTTAACAATCTAGTTCTACATGAAAGTGAACCACACACTTCCCGGAAAGTTTTCTCTTTTTCTTTTTTTTAAAAAAAAGAAAAAAGAAAAGAAAACTCGAAAGAATCAATTCTGATGACATTGCAATAAGCTATAGCCCTTGCCCAAGTGGTTAATGTGCGAGTTATGTATGTGCTATCCCAGGTTCAATTTTTTGTGTTGGAACTTTGAATCAATTAAAATCTATTTAGGTGTTGAAAATTTCTGTTATTCTAGTTTTCTTTCTGTGTTCCTTCCTGGCAAAGCGTCTAACGCAAGTGTTTTCTAAACATGTCGTCTTAACCAGGGGTGCCCACAGAGGGGGGGGTCTATGGCGCCATTGAAATATTTCGGGGGGGGTAAAAAATATATATAAATATGTTTGATGGGGTGTAAAAATTAATCGAAAAAAGTTTTTTTTTTTCATGGAAGAACACCTACGGATAGACAATTGGGGGGGGAGTGTGTCATGGACATAAGGGGTTGTGGGCACCACTGTCTTAACTTGGATTTCGCGGTGCAGGGTGTTTGGTTCGAAAATAAACACTTGAAGTGGTTCGAATTCCAATTCAAACAATAGATTCCTCTCATCAGTGGCGCAACCAGTTTATTAGTTCGGGAGGGGTCAACACTAACTAGTACAGTAGTCTGCAAACGACGTGATGCACCATTTGATATGGACAAAATTGAAAGTTTGAATTCTCCCCATTACAAGAAATGCCAAAGCCTTAAAATAAAAATTCAAATTCACAATTTTTAAGACGATATTTCACACGTGCCTCAATGCCTCAATGCAGAGCACTCGTCATCATCATGCACAGTGCGTATGTGTGAGAGTTTGCATATTTTTAAATATACTGGACAAATGACAAGCAATAATGATTTTTTTTTTATTTCATCAAAATTTGTCTGCAACGATGCTGTATAAGATAGGCCACGTTAGTTTCGGGAGGGACCTGGGCCCCCGTAGCTCATAGCTTGTTGCATCACTGCCTCTCATTCTACAAACAGACGTAAGAGTCCATGATACAGTAACCTATTACAAATTCACAGAGTTCTTATTTACAGTAACAATTTGTTTGATTCTTCTGTGCGATATCTTAACACAAGTTAAGATAACTTATCACATGAAATTACTTATTATTTATTGCTGCTAAGTACAAAAAGCAGTGTCACTGATACGTTAATACGTGTAGGGGTATGTGTACAAGTAAGGAATAATACAGTAATACATTTCATAAGCAAGAAATCCTCTTCAGGGATACTAATGTGGTCTAAATCAATTTTATAGCATTTTCCATCCACTCTTCTATCCAGAATGTACCAAGTAATTAAAAATTTATGACAAATTACAACGTGTGAAATGGAATATACTATAGAATGGATAGGAAAAATTCAACATTTGTTTTTCAAATCCTAATACGCGGAAGAGTTGCAAATTAAGAAAACTAAAAAGGAGTTTAAATAGTAATAAAATCGGTTTGTTTGTATCTTCCGGTTGCCCATGCGGTCTAAAGTTTGTCGACATTTGGAAAAATTCACATTTCTACTATGATTTTTTTTGTATCTTACTAATAGTCTAAAATAATTTGATTTTAAGCATTCAAATTTGTGTTCAAAAAAGAAAACAAACAAACAAAAGAAACGTGTAAATTGTTAGTATTTTTTTCTTGAACTGTGATCTACCTTTATTTGTAAATTATTGTATTTTCCAAAATGTCATTTACTTTCAATTCAATGCGAGACAGGAAGATGTTGATGGATTTAAGTAATATTTAAATGTTATTTTCTGTGGTTCTAATTAGGGATGGGCAAAACCGATTTTTATAAAAAAGCGGAAACCGGTTTATAGAAAACCGAAAACCGACATTTCGGTTTTCTTCAAAAACCGTTTCGGTTTTTCAATGAAACCGGTTTAGGTTTTCCCCAAAACCGGCTCGGTTTTCATCGAAACTGGCTACGGTGAAAACTTTTGGAAAACATAAAACTATTTCTGTGGAAACGGAATCGTTTTCCGGAGAACGACGAAACATTATTCTGGTCAGAAATAGAACAAATTTTGGAAAAAAAACCGGAACCGGTTTTGAAGAAAACCGAAACCGGATACGATGAAAAACCGAACCGCTTTTGGAGAAAACCGATAACCGGTTTCGATGAAAACCGAACCGTTTTTTGAAAATTTTCAAAAAACGATTTCGGTTTTTCTAAAAACCGAAAAAGCGTTTTTTGTGCCCACCACTAGTTCTAATACATAAGAATTTGAGCTGTTACATTCGGGAAGAGGATAATTTAAAAACGTTAAAAATTATCGTATAAATATGATTTAATTTTAAATATCGGCAAACTTCAGAACACATGCGTGATCGAAGGATATAAACAGATTTTATTTATTTATTTTATTTCTTTTTAGTCTCCCCTAATTTGCAATTTTTCCGCGGTCTTAGGACTTGAAAAAGAAATTGATTTTTCTCCCATCCTAATGATCCGTGATCACTATGATCCGTAAAGTAGAGTATGGTCTAATTGAAAAAATGAAATGAAATGAAATTTTTGAGTTTTACGTCCCACGGTTATGCCGGTTAGGCTAAAGGAGACGGTGATGATGAGTAATGAATGAAATGGTGGAATGAAGAAAGTGGGAGAACCCCGAGACTAATTGAATCAATTAATCTTTGACCAGGGGCGGATCCAGGAGGACTTCTGGGGGGCGGTGGGTTGTAATACTGCTACTTAGAGCTACTTTTAAGAGCCCAAACTCAGGGATGGGTTTTATTTATATATATAAAATAAAGTTTCCTCTTCTGGGGGGAGGGGGCGATTGCCCCGATCGCCCTCCCTGAATCCGCCACTGTCTTTGACGAACATATGAAGTGTAAATTAAATATTTTTATGCATAGTACATCGTTAATCTATTGTAATTATAAACTGAATAATGAGATATTTGTGTTGTTATTTTAACTCCAAAGCTGCTTTTTAAAACGATTTTTTGTAGCTCTCTGTATGCCATATATGCATACTTCGAAAATCCATGTCCTACGTAGACACGGTACTGCAACTGATTGTAAAACTCTTTTAAATATCCTAAGAGGCCGCGGTGGCTCAGTGGTAGAGCGTTCACATCTGGTGTTTGGGTAGAACAAATGTATTTAAGCCATCAAAAGATTTGTTTCGCCAAAAATAAACAGTATATTTTAAGCTATATTTTGTATGCTGGACAGTTCCTAATCTGTACGAAAAGATTGAATCCACTCACATTATGCAAAAATCAAGTACCAGAAAAAATGCCTTAAAAATGCGTCACTCCGTATGAAGTTGCATGGCATCAATGAGGGTTGCTTCACCATTTTCAATTTTTAAAGATTATTTTCATATACTATTATCATATACATTGGCAGCACAAAGCTGTTTTTAAAATTTCTAATACCAACCAGTTTTTAAATTGCGATCATTTTTGTTGAGCACTGCGTGCCAATAAGTGATTTTGCAGACGTTAACATAAACTTGTGCTTTAGATCTATGTCTCAGGACTGGGCTATTCGAAAACATTGCAACAAACACCATTTCCTTCATTTAGAAATTTCTATAACAATTCACAGAGTTAATAATGAAAGAGAAAATATCACTAATCTTATAATAATTTAATATCACTAATCTTATAGTAATATCACTAATCACTAATCTTATCACTAATATATATTATCACTAATATATATCATCACTAATATATATTATCACTAATATATATTATCATTAATATATATATATATATATATATATATATATATATATATATATATATATATATATATATTAGTGATTATGTATATATATTAGTGATTATGAATATATATATTATCACTAATATATATATATATATATATATATATATATATATATATATATATATATATATATATATATATATAATCACTAATATATATCACTAATATATAATCTTATCACTAATATATATATAATATCACTAATCTTATAATAATTTAATAATGAAAGAGAAAATATCACTAATCTTAAGCGTGAATAGAAGTGTGGTTTTAAGAATGGTTGTGAATTGCTGTTTATGTGCGCTCTCATCAAAAATATATTTTGTATGTTCAGTGTAACCTTCTGAAATTCGAAAAAAAAAAAACAGTTGAACAAAGTATATATAATTATTTAATTCAGCAGTCAAACCACGCTTAGTGTAAATATCAGTGAATAATGTTCAGATTAACGGCATGACAAACATCTTGACATTTGAAGGCGGCACTCCAAGGTCCCTTTAAATGCTGCTAGCAAATGAGAGGTTAGCGGTATTGCCACGTTTATTTTGTACACATCCACGTCTATCTCCTGTCACTTGATCGCGCTGTAGTTTGTCTGCTTACCCATAGCCACACCCCTTTACCATTTGGCAACGTCGCGCCATAGCTTGCGTTTTATTCGTTTAGCTGAAATGCCAAGATGTTTGTCACAGGCCTTAGGTTAAAAGTCCTTCAGGTGTGTACCCAGAAATTTTTGTTGGAAGGGGCTCAAACTTCGGAAAGGAGGATCCAATACAATAAGCCACTGCGGCTAGGTAGTATTGAACGGCTATTATTTTGCAACCAAAAAAAAAAAAAAAAAACGATAAGTAATTGTAAAATATTTCCACTTATATTTTCAGAAAAAAATATAGAACAAATTGTTTTTATAAGAAAAAGTACACATAAAGTTGTAAGATCAAATGTTCATGCTATATCAATCACTTCCCTGTTAAACAAGTATAGTTTTATTAAGAAAATGTACAAATGTATGTTGAATTACGAATTTTGGGGAGTTCCGGACCGGTGGACCCCCGTGGGTGTGCCCCTGAAGTTCTTTATGGTTTAGGTGTTAGTCCTTTTGTGCCCTTCCCCCACGCCGTTACTTCAAACTTTGCCCTATCCGAGCAATGAAATGATGAAAACTAGTACTGATCTTCGAACGATATTTCTAAACTAATAAACCAGATATACGAATAAATATATCAAGCAATTTGTGTGTTCGTTTTTCACTTGGGGCCACGATTGAAATTCGGGGGCTGGGCTTTGTGCGCTTCGCCGTATGGGTCTGCCCCACACATGTCGTATTCAAAAGGCAGCTTCTCCCAAAATATCTGTACCTTTCCGTTGCTCCTCCCCCCTCCTCCCAAGAAATTAAAGCTGACGTCGCCACTGTCTCGGGCGAGGTAACTAGTAAATAAATGAGAAATAACTTCAGAAAAAGTCGGTGTCCTTCCTAAGGAGGAAATAGAGTTTTTTTTTCCCGCACACTACGCAGTACATACCAATCTCAATTAACTTCGATTCGTGAAGTTAATTATTACAGTATTTTCCCATTGTCTATTTTTTCCTGGAAATTATGGAAACAAATTTCGCACGAAGAGTCAGTGAACTGAGAACGAATCTTACAAGGCCATGGTGCTAAAGGAAAGAAGATAGAAGACAGCTCTCAGTATTTGGCACGTGGAATGCACTAGTGTAATTTTCGCATAATATGCTTCTGCTTCTTCAAGGATCTCAGAATATACCCAAAAAAAAAAAAAAAAAAAAACGAAAGAAAGAAAGAAAAAAAGAAAGAAAGAAAGAAAGAAAAAGAAAAATCTACAATATTATCAGAATTTGTATGTAACTAACTAAACTAACTAACTAACTCTATGGCCTATGGGTGGGGTGCTGACTGCCACGGGTGCTGACTGCCACAGCCAATTATTGGTGCTGATTGCCACGACTGGCGCTGATTACCAATATCAAGGTGCTGACTGCCACGATGGCGTGCTGACTGCCACGAGCCTGAGAGAAAGTTGCTAGAAGTAACATTACCGGACGCCAAGAAGCATGAAAGAAACCAGATGAACCTTAGGATCGTGTTGTTCAGACCAACACCTAGCAAAGGTCTCTGTATATACACTCATGTCCAAAATTATTGTCACATGACTATAAATATGTTGTTCTAGTAATATAATTTGATAACGAAAAATGAAAAAAATGAAATGAAATCTTTGAGTTTTAAGTCCCACGATTATGCCGGTTAGACTAAAGGAGACGGTGAGGATGAGTAATGAATGAAAATGGTGGGATGAAGAAAGTGGGAGGAAACGGGAGAATCCCGAGAAAACCCACGCACACGGTGTTTGTCCACCACAAAGTTCACTTGGCTGAGGCTGGTATCGAACCCGGGGCCCCTAGCACCAGAGGTGAACGCTCTACCACTGAGAATTTGATAACGAATTCTCCCGGTATTTTTTATAATGTTAGTATGTGTATAATCGGCAAAGACAAGTATGTGGTAAATTTCATGTCAAAAGAGCAGTAAATAAGAACAATAAAACGAAAATAAATTTTTCTTGTCCATTAGTTACATTTTATTTTACTCATTATGATTTTCGCATTTATAATTCTTTCCCTATGAAATTTACCACAAATATATTACTTCCTGATTATACACATATCAGTATTAAAAGTACTCTGCAAAATTATCAAATTATATTCTTACAAGAAGACAGTTATAGATATGGGACAATAATTTTGAACATGAGTGTACTTCAGTTTTGTCAGGGAGCGGTGCGTACAAAATTGGTACGATTTATGTATTCTCACTTGAACTCCCTATGTCAGCATGAACTGTGTACAGTTGCGCAAATTGTTTCGAGCAGCTCTTGAAAGTTCCATCAAAAAGGCACTGCTGGCTGTCCCTCCAAGGGAAGTTCAGGATAAAGCACTCGCCTGCAGAGATACTAAGCATGCCATTCAAAGTCCCAATTCATGCTGATTACAACAACCTAATAAAATTCCTGTACGGTTGAGAACGGTTCGAGATATTTAACTTCATACAAGTTTATATGAGAAAATGAGGATATACGCATTTATACGTGTTAAGTTCAACATAATTAGTAAGGAATATTGACATACGAATTGAAAGCTATCGGAAGTAACAGAAAAAAAAGTGTTTCGCAATAACTAACGGGTTTGTTAGATACAACTAGTCATTGCATTGTTCACAATAATCATAGGTTAGAGATGAAAATTGATCACTGTTGTTCTTCTGTTTTATGAAGAAATGACGCAGGCAAAAGACTCCCTTGCACCACAAACATTTTATATGTGCAATTGCGTTGCATCCGTCAAGGGAACAGTTCGCAGAACCAAAGCAAAAAGCAAATTCGACAAGTGATTCAAAAGTTATAGGCCTATAATTTGTTCATAACCTGCCTTGTAGAACGCAAACTGAAACAATCATCACTCATTTTCTCATATAAACTTCTAAGCTGAATATCTCGAACAGTTCTCAACGTACAGGAGTTTTATTACCTGTTGTAATCAGCATGAATTGGTCATTCAAATGACATGCTTATTTCTCTGCAGGCGAGTGCTTCTCCCAAACTTCCCTTGTCAGCTGGCTTCAGACACTCATATCCATTAAATAATACAATAAAACAATTAATATAAACAATGAAATGTGCAAATTGCACATATAACAGAAAAGACAATCCCTTTATTAACATCCAAGCGTATGTCGTTACACTTAGTGAGCAACTTTGTAATTTATAGGAATCCACATAGATTTGCTGTGATGATTACTAAATTAATCCCTAATTATTCTCTACTAAATGAATTAATAATCATAAATTTAGTATGAGGGATTAATTCCTCTCTTTCCAAATACAGTTTCTCCCAGGCTCGTGGCAGTCAGCACGCCGTCGTGGCAGTCAGCACCTTCATATTTGCAATCAGTCACAGTCGTGGCAGTCAGCACCAATAATTGGCTGTGGCAGTCAGCACCCGTGGCAGTCAGCACCTATCCTGATTGGAACCCGGAGGTTCAATGCCGCGTTCACAAAAGCTCTCCACTGACTTCTATCCTTAGCTAACTGCATCCAGTTTCTACTTTGTATTCCAATCTCTGCGAGATCCATCTTAATATTGTCCTCCCATCTGCGCCTAGGTCTTCCTAATGGTCGTTTTCCGATTGGTCTTCCAGTCAAGACTTTGAAAGCGTTTCTACTTGTTCCATTCTAGCTACATGATCCGCCCACCTAAGCCTCCTAGACTTGACGGTCCTAACAATGTAGGGTAAACCATATAACTTATGTAGTTCCTCGTTATGAAGTTTCCGACATTCCCCATTCCCGTTCCTCTTGGGTCCGAATATTCGTCTCAGGATCTTGTTCTCAAATACTTTCAGACTATGTTCTTCCCTCAGAGTAAGTGGCCATGTTTCGCAACCGTACAGAACAACAGGCATGATTATCGTTTTGTATATTTTAAGCTTCAAATTCCTCGACAGAATTCGCGACGACAAGAGATTTTGAACCGAATAATAACACGAATTCCCTGCTTTTAGTCGACATTTAATTTCTTCGTGAATATGTTTTTTCCTCTGTTAATATCGATCCTAGATATTTGAAACTATCCACTTTATCAAAAGTATTATTTAATATTTTAACGCACCCATAATTTGCTGTATTACGGTCCCGACGCACTTCCATGTATTTAGTTTTCTCTGCATTTACTTCTAAACCTATGTCCCTGCAAGCGTTTAATAAGATCCCTGGATTTATCTCTATTGTTCTCCTATCATCCCCTATTAAATTTACATCATCAACATATGCCATAACCTGGTGAATACCGTTCAACTCTAGGCCCTGGTTGTTATCTTTGGTTTTCCTTATAGTGTATTCCAGAACAAAGTTAAATAATAATGACGACAACGCATCTCCTTGTTTCAGGCCATTTTCGACGTGAAAGCTCGTGGACAAAAATTTTCCTACCCGGACTTTACTTTGGTATTCATTTAAACAAATCTTAATTAATCTAATTAGCTTTCTCAGTATTCCAAGTTCTGTAAGAAGGTTGTATAATGTTTCTCACCTAACCGAGTCGTACGCTTTTCTAAAATCAATAAATTGTTGATGTACCGGTGTATTGTATTCCTACTTTTTTTTCGAGTATTTGACGAATGGTAAATATTTGGTCGATAGTTGATCGATTTCGTCTAAATCCGCACTGATAATCCCCAATAATTTCATCTGCGTATGGGGTCAATCTTGCTAACAGAATATTTGAAAGGATTTTATAGGATGGTCACAGAAAAGAAATGCCTCGATAATTATTACAGTCAGTTTTGTCGCCTTTCTTGTGAATTGGAACAATGATTGATTCTTTCCACTTTTGTGGCAATTCTTCCTTGTTCCAGATAAGGAGAATGAGTTTGTGTATCTTTTTCGACAATTTTTCGCCTCCAGCTAAAATTAACTCAGTCGGAATTTCATCTCCACCCGGAGATTTGTGTTCCTTTAATTTCTTTATAGCGGTTTCTACTTCTATTTGGTCGGGTTCTGGAATATACGGTTCTGTGCTGTGTATCTTTTTTTCTCCACGCACACTAGTTTTTGGTTGCGTGTTAAGCAAATTGTCAAAGAAATCTTTCCATCTATTTAAGATGCTATCCTTGTCAGTGAGAACTGTACTGTCAGCTTTCTTTAATATATAAGCACGAGGTTGATAGCCTTTCTTAAATTCGCTGATCCCCTTATACATGTCCCGAATGTTTTTATTTTTACTATTATCTTCAAGATCCTTAATTTTAGTTTTCAGAAAATCGCGTTTCTTTGTTCTAAAAGTTTTGGAAGTTTCCCGGCTGATATCTGCGAAATTTTGTGTAGTTATTTCATTCGGATTTTGTAGCCAGCGTAATTTTGCCTGTTTTCTCTTCTCTGCTAGTTTTATGCATTCCTGGTCGAACCATGGTTTGTTCCTACGTATTTCCGCGTGTCCCAATTTTTCTTTTGCTGAACTTTTAATGCTATCTCTAATTTGAATCCAAGTATCCTCAACACTAGTGCACTCCGAATCTTCTAAAGCCGAGAATCTGTTCGAAACTTCAATCTGGTATTACTCTCTTACCTGGCTCTCTTCTAATTTCCTTAAATTGAATCTCTTCGTTTTCGGACAATGAATATTACCTTTATTCAACGATAATCTCTCTCGTATTATCGCTGCTACCAGGTAGTGATCAGTGTCACAGTTCGTCTGTCAATATCTATCGTAAATATTTGAAAGTATCCACTTTATCAAAAGTATTATTTAACATTTTAACGCATCCACAATTTGCCGTATTACGGTCCCAACGCACTTCCATGTATTTAGTTTTCTCTGCATTTACTTCTAAACCCATGTCCCTACAAGCGTTTAACAAGCTGAACAAAATGATCTACATAAAGATAAATTATCATGTGTAACTTTTGAGAAAATCGACAAAAGCAATTTTTATAGTAGTGCTAAAAAAAAGCAATGTCATTCGTAGCCAAGATGGCTTCTATTCTGCTGGAACAATCTGTTACTTAACTCCCAGCATAAGCATACGGAAATTTATAATTTCACTCCAGGTATATGTGTGTGTGGCACTTTATTTCTTGTAAACTGCTGACTGGATCTAAACCAAATTTGGCGATTAGCATATCGTCTAAGGCAGTGGTTCCATAACCGCCACCAGGCTATAGAAGGATTTTTTGTGGACACTCTGTATATTTCATAAAAACAGTGATTATTATTTTCGATTTGTACTTTATTCTGCGACGCATATAAGTTCTTTCTTCGGTGGGAATTGCTTCTTTCCCACACAATTGGACAAAGAAGTCTTTCATCACTTTTTCATATATATATATATATATATATATATATATATATATATATATATATATATATATTAAAACATTGGTTTGGGTGAGAACATTTCAGTTAGTGACGAACCATTTCAGTGTTTCTCCCTGGCTTATTATATGCACAGTATATATTCTATAGTTATGGGAACTGAATTATTTTCTTTAATCGCTTATGGAAATATTGCAGTAGATTAGAGAAATACGGGCTGACCAGATGTTCAAGTGACCAAAGTGGCACCAACTGCTTTGCTTTGCAGTCCCTTATCTGTACTTTCTCACGCCCGAGATATCGCAGTGTCTCGTGCATTATGGGCAGTTGACTAAAATTAACATAAATTATTTTCCGTATTCTGTTTGCATGTACACACTGGTGATTTAACTGAGTGGTTTTCAGAATGAACTGACAACACTCTTGAGTCGACCATTGCAGCCCGTACCTTGAGCTTTGGTGCTCAGGGAGTTTGACTCCGGTACTGTATGCAGCCACCACGCACGTTGCGTTGTGAATCAAGTATTAATTTGTGTTAAGGAGCACAAGCTATTAGCCGGTGAAGGACGTTTTCTTACGGCTAGCCCCAACTAGTGAAGTCCCAGGTCCGTAGACCTTGTGCGTTTAAAAAGTTATACACGCGCCCTCCAACATCAGCATTTTACTCTCTTTTTTTAATTTGCTGAAGACTCATCTCTTCGCTTCAGGATTGTTTGGCGTAGCAACTGGATTCCTCGTGGAATTGTCCAGACAACTTTTCCCCAGTGCTAATCCCCCAAGTGCGCAAATGGTGTGAGAGAAGCATTAGCAGTGAAATCTGAATTATAATCTCATATATATATAAAGGGCTACATTGCATAAAAAGGCAAAGTGTGATTTCAGTGATGAAAATTATTACACATATTCTGTGTCTTGTTGTGTTACTTCCTCTTCGTTATTTTTTTAACATAATAGTGTTCTAATAAATAAGTATAGTGTTATTTAATCTAGTGTGTTTTCGTTGTTTGTATGAGTGATATTTGTGTTCGTTATGGTCTGGATGACCATCTGATCGTCCGTGAGGTTTTCGAGACGAGACACCCGAACCTCTCGGCACCTAATGCTCATCTCATCATTGAGACCGACGAGCGATTTGGGAACAATTTGTAACTCTTCTTGGAGAGGTCCTTCGTCCTGTCCAGGTAAGTTCCAGTCTCAGGAGAATACTTATTGGTAGGACCACGAACAGCGACCAGATTACACGGATTGGTTACAGATAAATGTCCGCTCAGAGACCTCGAATTGAAATGGTTACAAATAAATGGAAGCCCGAACAGGGACTTGACACCCGGGTGGTTACAGTTCCCAACCGGTGTGTCGCGACATACTGAGGTGCCACGAAATTTTAGAATTTAGAAAAATGAAATGAAATCTTTAAGTTTTACGTCCCACGGTTATGCCGGTCAGGCTAAAGGAGACGGTGATGATGAGAGATGAGTGAAATGGTGGGATGAAGAAAGTGGGAGGAAACGGGAGAACCCCGAGGAAACCCACGAGCACGGTGTTTGTCCACCACAAAGTTCACACGGCGCAAGCTCGGATCGAACCAGGGACCCCAAGCACCGGAGGAGAACGCTCTACCACTGAGCCACCGCGCCCCCTTAGGATTTAGAAATCAGGGAACATTTAATAACACTGGTCAACAGTGAAAATGCTTCGGAGGTAAAAGTAACCAATTCTTACGAACTTTAGGGTGCTGATAACGAATATGAAATTAGTTTTTGAAGATTGATTCGGTTTTGAAGGAAATACGTTATCGCTGGATGTGCTCCAGTGGGCAAATTAAGGGTTCGTGGCAACAGGAGTTGTCTGCTTATTTCAATAAACTTCCATTGTTTGACGGTTAATTTCATTGCTATTCTCAGGGACGTACGCAGGGGGTGAGTCCTGCGGCTCATGACCCCCGAAATTCCTACTCTTTTTGTAAATTTAGTCTAATTTCAGGTGCAATTTTACAAATTTTAATATAATTTAGCCTTAAATTGTATTTGGACCCCCGGAAAGCTAAGAACTCCTCCCGAAATATATTCCTGCGTAGTATCTGGCTATCCATATTACTCTCACTTCATCACTGACAAAGAAACAACCACATCACGGTTTATTTTGTTTTGAAGAGTTTGCCAGAGAAAACGTGTTTTATAAGGTTCTTTTGTAGTTACAGTTTGCCATCCCGGGCGTAGTCGTGGTGAGGTATTGGGTGAGTGTGTGCTGTTGTTTATTATTATTAGTAGTAGTATTTATCATTCTATGACTGTACTGAGCAAAAACATGTGTAAATGCGTTTACAGTACAGAGCAAATTGTTCTTTTAAACGAAGTGAAACGGAAAGTGGAATTTCACGCCTATCATAAAGAAAGCCTATCACTTGTACTTTTGCTGTAAAGTGGGAGATATGGACAAGAAGTGGACACCACATATTTCTTGTAATACTTGTTCTACAAACTTGCAGGACTGGCTACATGGACAAAGGCTATGCATGCCATTTGCAGTTCCAATGATATGGAGTGAGCCGACAGATCACACTTCAAACTGCCGTTTTTGAATAGCTCCTCCAATTAAAGGTCTATCCAAATACTCTTTGAGATGTTCGTCACTGTGTCACATTCTGAAGAACTAAAGGTTCCACATCCTTTGGTACCTTACTCCAGTGTTTCATCTGATGCAGAGCAAAAGGCGGACAAAGTCGACCCAGGTTGCTGAATTCTGTTGCAGATTCATCATCTTCCACCTATCCTGATTTCACAAAACTAACATATCATTATCTATTCGCCATATGATACTCAACCTGAATTAAATTACTTGGGGTTGTCAAAGTGGCGCAGAACTACTGGCATCCAGACTCAAGCAGTGGGGAATTTATTCTGAAGATCTAATAAGTTTCCGTGTTTTGAACACGTCAGAATCCCCTGAAACAGTATTTTCAATGGAAAGTGACATAGTATGTTGCAACAACGTAACTGGTCTTATGAGTAAACTTAACATAGAAGATAATCCTGATGAATGGTGGCTATTCATAGACGCATCAAAACTATTCTTCAAATATATTCTGCGTAAACTTCCACAAATTGCTGAAACTAAAATTAGGTAAGAACCCTTATTGGCACTCAAATTCGCTAACTCCTCAATGATCCTGAATTTGATGCAGTGTTAGAAGATAAGGAGATTGCATGGGATTCTTTCCGAAAAGAAGTGACGAATGTTTTGGGAAACGATTGGTCTCAGAACTATAAAGAAGTAGTTAATATCTTCTACCACCACCTAATATCTTCTACTAAGCAATGGAGTGTAATATGTCACAAAATGCATATATTGCACTCCCACATAGATTTCTTCCCAGAAAATTGCGGATCAGTCATTGATGAACATAGGGAGCATTTCTACCAAGTTATATCTATGATGGAGAAACGATATCAGGGCCACTGAGCAAGTTAGAGTTGGCAAAGATCTCCTTTCTGACGTGTTGCACTTTTTCCGCAGCCTTACGAAAACTTCCATGTAAAACTTACTGTTCAGCGCCTGACTTTGCAGCAAAAACTCTTTGTGGATAACGCCTTTTAAGTTAAAACAGGCGATGAGCATCGCTTTTACCCAGGCCTTGCTCATCCTTGCTTTTTTCGGGTACGGGAAACCCTTCGTGTGCCACTCTACATTTTGAATTTTTGTCTCGGGGTCGTACTCAAAGACCCATATCTGGTCACCAGTAACCACTTATCTTTTTTTTTAAAAAAAAATGCGGGTCATTTCACAGGGTCTAACAGTTTACGCAAGATTGTCATACAAGCATCCTTCCGATGTTCTGACACCACCGTGAGGACCATCTTCGAACACATCTTTCTCATGGCTGAATCTTCCGTAAGAATATGAGCACTGTGGTTTTCGGAATATTACACTCTTCTGCTAACAGTCTGACAGGCGTCGATCGGAATTGATCTTGTATCTTTTTTTGTGCATATTTTTGTCGCTCTATATCGTTAACGGACATACAGTAGTTCCCCCTAATCAACCTCCTCTCTGTCCTCCCGGGGATTCTTGTGCCAGCGGAAACTGATTCCTTAGGACATACTGCATCTCCGTAAGTATTCTTAATCATGGTCGTGGTCTCCGAACCCGATTTTTCGAGCCTAACTCAAAATTTATAACATATGGTTGTTCCATTGAACGTGACATCGTGAAGTCGAACAGGGATTCAGTCTAGCAGCGATCCGCGCACTGTAAGGGCGCAAAGGCAATTGACGCATAACTCGCGTTGCTTTCCCAACGGGGCCGCGGTGGATCAGTTGTAGAGCGTTCACCTCTGGTGCATGGGGTCCTTGGTACGATCCCAGTTTGCGCCAAGTGAACTTCGTGGTGGATAAACACCATGTGCGTGAGTCTTCTCAGGGTTCTCCTGTTTCCTTCCACTTTCTTCATTCCATTATTTTCTTCATTTCTTATCATCACCGTCTCCTTTAGCCTAGCTGGGCAAAATCGAAGGACGTAAACATAACGATTTAATTTTCATTTTTGCTTTCCTAAGAACTCCCTCAACATTTTCCGCCACAAATTGCCCCACTCCAGCCGTCGGCGGGAACCATTACTTTGGGAGTAGATACTGTATGTATTGTTGATCAGAACAGCTCCAAGAGGAGTCATAGCTACCCTAAAACTCCCAATATATACTGGAAAATATAGTACTTATCACATTGCAACTTGTTGGGATGCACATGAAAAATTAGGTATCGTATTGCAATACGATGACTATAGCCCTCCCCCCACTAATATAACGGTTAGCGATCTCGCCTTTGGTGTGCGATGTCTCGAGTTAGATGGTCTTAAAATTTGGACGCATTACGGTGGTTTGGATTTCATCTTAACTGTTGATCAATGTCTTATATAGACGTAGTGCTGAAAAGGGAAGCCAAACTCCGATAGCCAAACCAAATCAAAAGTTGTCTATGATCATAAGATATTAGGAGGAATAATTATACTTTTTTTTTTCGTAAAAATAATACAGTAGTTATGTCAAAATACAGTAAGTGGAAATTTAATCTACTTTGTATTTCGTAACGCTGTTATTTTATATGGATGATGGTTTATATCATTTCACTTTGATGCTGCAACTTAGGGGAAGGAGGAGATATATAAAATGATCGAAAATGATGGATATTAGTGTCGAATCCATAGTTTTCGGGGTCGCTGAGATGAACAGTGATACTTTCGATGCCGTTTAAATTCAAATTCAGCCCTGCAACTTGGGAAGAGAAGGGAATATATATATATATATATATATATATATATATATATATATATATATATATATATATATATATATATATATGATCGAAAACGACAAATATTAGTGTGGGAATCCGTTGTTTTCGGGGTCGATGAGATGAACAATGACACTTCCGATGCCGTCCAAATCCAAATTCAGAACCCATTAATACTCCTAAAGGTGACTGGTGACGTAAAAATAACTGAAAATAACTTATAATAGTGTCGAATTTATAGTTTTTGAGGTCCCATAATTGATTGGTAAGTTTTGGTGTCCTTTATGTTCAAAATGAAACGTATTCTCCCCGTGCAAAGAACGGGCATTAATAAACACCGTACACACTGAAAAAAAAAAAAAAACATACAGTATAAAGTTTCGATATTATAGCAGTACAGTCAGTCCTCGACTTATGTAAATAGATCATTCGTGGGTCCTTTGAGCAAGTCAAAATTTACTAGATCAAATCTTTATCATAACCTAAGATTTGTTGCAAACATGTATGAAAAATTTTTAAAAAACTCGAAAAGGTATTGCAATTCAAAGCTGAATTGTCTTATATATATATCGTAAATCCACTGAATAAAAGTAAATCCACTGACTGACTTACTGATTCATCCACCAACAGATATCAGAAACTACTACTCATATTACTTTAAAATTTTGTGAAAATGTTCCCCTTGCACTTTAGGGTGTGAATAAGAAGGGGTTTTACGAAATATTTATCCTAAGAGGAGATGGGGAGGAACTTGGAAAACTTTTACCGTTTGGTAGATCTCTGAAACTATTAGACATACAACTTTGAAAATTTAGTATAACCTAAATATTAACCTTAAATTTTGTTTAACATAGGCGGAGCTATGGGGGGGCATAGGGCGGCATTGTCTCCGCAACTTTTTGATAAAAAAATGAAGAATGCCACCTATAAGATCCTTCAATTCTCATTTGTATTTACCGTGCCCCCCCCCCCCAGCAGACAGGTCTGCCCCCAGGAGGCAATTTCTAACTTCGCCCATGTTTAAATTACTCACTGATCAAAACAATACGTTCATTGTAAAAATAATTAACATGTGACAATTTCGCCAACTATCCACTTGGCTTCATCAGACACTATTAACAGTCTTCATCCCGGCGAAATTAAAATACCGCTAACTTTACATTAATTATGTGATATCTTCAAATAGATAAAATATAATCGAAATGTGGAACAAGAGCGCCCTAGACAATATTATTTTACATAAGAAACCGTTATCACGACTCACTTATCTGCTTTCAATTCGAGCCATTTTGAAAATCGGCATTTATTTTCGCGTTTCTAAACAGCTGAAAACGGAAAGCCACTAGGTGACTTGTGATAACGGTACCTCACGCAAAATAACATTGTCGAAGGCGCTCTTGTTTCACATTTTAATTATCTTTTATCTATTTGAAGATATCACATAAATACTGTAAAATTAGCGGTATTTTAATTTCGCCGGGATGAAGACTCTTAAGAGGCACTAGATATAGCCTGATGAAGAAGCCAAAGTGGATAGTTGGCGAAACTGTTACACATCATTAATAATTTTTACATAAACGTGTTGTTTGATCAGCAAGTAGTTTACATCGGATTTAAGTTTATAATAAGAATTTTAGAAATGATCCAAACAAATGCATCAAAAGATTGCGATCTTGGCCATTAGTATGTGGATCAGAGGCCACAAAATTTTTGAATGGACAATAAATCGAGTTCTCGTTTTTTTTTTTTTTTTTTTTTTTTTTTTTTTTTTTTTTAATGGAATAAGCACATCATATTGAGTTAAATGATAGGGTTTGGTTACACTATATGTAGTTCTCCAGATATGCTACAAGAAAATTTTTAAGTGAAATATATTGGATAAAAAAAAAAAAAAAATCCAAAAAGCAAAGCTTCTGGAATGGAAAATATTATATTTATACCCTAGTCAACAAATAAAGCTAAGGTTTTGGAATTGCATATTCTATAGGGGGATGTGGGGCTCATATAAATAGTTTCTCTTGGTGTTTGTCAGATCTTCGGAACTATTCGATGTAGAACATTGAATTTTTATATAAATGTTCTCCTTTCATCCTAGGCTGTAAAGAAGACAAAATTTTGCAAATTACATAGCCTTAGGGGAGTGAGAGTCTTAAATAGTTTTTTTCTAGCATGTTTGTGTTTGTTACTTGTATTCAATATCAAAGATGAAGAGGAAGGGAATGCAGGGAGAGGAAGAGATGTAAAATATTTTCGGCGGTAATACGCGGGATATATGCTAGTATGTTATTCTAGCATAGGTTACAGAATCTCATATTCTTACAACGCCAATGATTAATTAATTAATTATTAATTATAACGGTTCATTAATAGATATCGTACGAAGTAACCTCACGTGAAATCGACTCTCTCAAAATACTGTAGAATTAAGTACCGTTCGTAAATTTTCCTTATATCTGACAACGTAAGTATTAATGTACGCATGTTAAATTTACGTAACTCGGGGACTGGTTATAATATCTCGTGTCCGATGAAGACATTGCATTATAGTCCGCGTCACCCGAATTGGCGTGTGGCATGAGCCAATAAGCTTGCAATGCGCTGTTACTAAACCTTCAGGAAGGAATCCAATCATTCATAATTGTCCACAAATACGAACAAAATCAATTATGAGTGATTAGATTCCTCCCTGAAGGTTTAGGAATAGGGCACTGCGAGCTTATTGGCTGATGCAACACGCCAATTCGGGCTCCGCGGACTATAGTACCGTGTGTCTGATTAAGATACTGCTATAATATCTTGTGTTTCATGAAGATATTTCTTTATTACTTTGTGTCTGAAGAAGATACTGCTATAGTATCTTGTGTCTGATGAAGATATTACTTTAGCACCGTGTGTCTGATTAAGATACTGCTATAATATATTGTGTGTCTGATGAGGATACTGTATAATACTTTGTGTCTGCTGAAGATATGGCTGTAGTACTTTGTGACTCTTAAAGACACTGCTATAATACTTTGTGTCCGATGAAGATATTGATACACTATCTTGTGCCTGATGAAGATACTGCTATAATATCTTGTGCAGTGGATGATCGAGGGACAAAAACAATTCTTGAGTGAATTCAAAGAGACTAGAAGCGGCCTAGAAAGCAAGATGTGGGAGAAAATAAGGGGAGTAACGTGGAAGAGAATCGTTCAAGATAGATTGTTGTGGAAAAGAGTTGAAGGAATCTTTCTTCAGCAGTGGATTGACAATGGTTGATTATTATTTATTATGCATAAATTTTCTGTTTCTTGTTTTCCATTTTCCATTTTCCATTTTTTTGGATCAAAAGATCCAATATATTTCAGGCGAAAATTTTCTTGTAGGCCTTATATCTGGAAAACTACATATAATGTAGCCAAACCCAAACTATCACTTAACTCAGTATGATGTGCTTATTCCGTAAAACAGAAAAACAAACTCAATTGAGGGGCCGTTCAAAAAATTGTGTGGACCCTGATCCAAAATGCATCGAAAGATCCAATATATTCCAATAAAAATATATTGTAAGCCTTATATCTGGAGAACTACATATAGTGTAGCCAAACCTAAACTATCACTTAACTCAGTATAATGTGCTTATTTCTATTTTTTTTTTTTTAAAAAAAAACGAAAACTCGATTGAGGAGCCGTTCAAAAATTTTGTGTACCCTGATCCAAAAATGCATCAAAAGATCCAATATATTTCAAGAATTTTTTTTTCTTTTACGCCTTATATCTGGAAAACTACATATAGTTAGTCAAAGCCAAACTATCACGTAATTCATTCCATAAAAAAATAGAGAAACTAAATTTAGGGGCCGTTCAAAAATTTTGTGGTCCCTGATCCAAAAACTCATTTTTGGCAATCTTTCAATCCATTTTTTTTATCATTCCTAAAATTCTTGTCTTTGTTTTCTTTAAGTTAAAAGAATTTTAGAAAAATGTGGGTAATGTAGTTTTTGACTAACATCTTTGTCGGTAGTGCATAGGAAAATCACAAACAAACAAAACTAAAAGATGCCAACACTAAACATAATCAAAGAACAAATATTTAGCTTTTTTTTCTTTCTTTTCAGAATGAAGAGATAAAATATACAAAGCGTGCACACTACTTTTCGTAGTGTAAGTTTTTGCAACAAAAAGAAAAAGAAGTTAATTACTACTTGCGACATTTACACATAATAGCAATAGAGACAGAAAGGAAGAGTACAATAAAAAAGAATTGCCTACCTGGTAGCACCTGTTGGATATAAGTGAAGCTGCGATGACTTCACTGCAGCGATTACATAAATTTGCCACAGTGTAAGCAGAACAGCAAAACTCGAGTCGCTTTGGCCCATGCAGAACGATAACAGCGGTAGGTCTCAATGTATTTCATTGGAATTACAGCAGAACTAAACCACAGATCAAGCCCTCCAAAAAATTAACTATAAATTTTTACTCTCTTTTTTCCCCCTCCAATTTCCCTTAGTCCTTTTACCTTTTATTTGAACATGCCTATACTCCCTCACTTACAAACACAGACAACTTGCTACTTCACCAACGAAATTTCACCCTTCCCTCAATGCTACTCGCAACACAAGTTTGATGCTATATTTTTTTTTTCTTTTTTTTCCCACGCGTCACAACATTCGACCAATCACAGCCTTGATCCAGTTGTAAAGAGCATGCGTATAGCCTTTCTCTCCTCCCTTTTCCTAAACAACCTCTTCAAACCTATATAAATGGTCTTTTAAAAACAACTTTCTCTTATTTTAATTATTACATGGCAAAATATATTTACATTTTATTATTCAGAAGAAAATGTTTTCTGTCTTTAATTGTTTATTCAAGAGTCCATAGCTTTCTTCAGGTTTAAGTTTTTGCCTTTAACGCCGGAGACCCATGTTCGATTCTCGGTGGGAGAGTGTATAATTCGTATTCCCCTTTAAGTTAAAGGTTCGCATCTCATGTCGTCTTCTAATAACCAAATAGCTGTATCTCAGATTTCATTATTTTTTTTATTATTATTATTATCTCAACTTAACCCCCATGCGCCAAACTCTTCTTTCACCTTGAGATTCACTTTCTCATCAACTCGATATCTGAAGACTGAATCCTCCGTCCCCTATGATTCTTACAGAGACGGTTAAATCTCATAAAATCATATAAGGTGCTATTGTTACCCAGGGCCTCGTGCAATGGAATAATTTGGCGCCCGCTTTTTCTCCAGAAAAAAACATCATAAAAGCCACAATTTTAAGTATGCTACCCTCTCGTGAATAACGAAGGGGAGGGGGAAAGTACACTCGCACTCAGAAAGGTCTTAACACTACAAATACAATCTCGTTGTGTCTTTTTTATTTTAAATAATAATCTATTATGTTAGTGAAAGATAAAGCAAACAGATTTGCAGAGCAAAGATGATAATTCTTTTTATAGAATTCAATATGGAGCTTCAATCTCAATATATCAGTTTACAATTGCAGTGCAACTAACTCTTTTATCTTTATTTGTTGATTTTCCTTCTACATCTGTTAAAAAATTAAGAAAAAATACTTGTTTCCACGTTCAATGATAAGGAACTTGTTTGTGACAAAGACAACATTAGTTTTCATATCAAAACTGTGATAACTATCTAAATGGAACAGACGTTCGGTACTATTCCAGAATTGATTTTTGTATTTGACCATTTGCAAAAATGGGATTTGTTTGACGATTTGCTTTAGCACTATCCATGTGAGAGTCTAATGTAACCTAAACATGATTTATGACTGTAGTATTTAATGAAATGAAATGAAATGAAATCTGTAAGTTTTACGTCCCACGATTATGCCGGTTAGGCTAAAGGAGACGGTGATGATGAGAGATGAGTGAAATGGTTGGAATGAAGAAAGTGGGAGGAAACGGGAGAACCCCGAGAAAACCCATGAGCACGGTGTTTTTCCACCACAAAGTCCACACGTCGCGAGCTGGGATCGAACCAGTGACCCCAAGCACCGGAGGTGAACACTCTACCACTGAGCCACCGCGTCCCCCTGTAGTATCCAACTAGGCCAGCTTACCATCATCATGAAGTCTGTTTCCAACCAGAAATATTGATATTAAATAATAGAGTTAGGACAGATGTTGCCGACCCGTTCAAATTCACACGTTGCACACATAGTAGAGATGGTCCTGGTGTTATCTCGAAATTGCAAGTTTTGAGACACATCTATTGGTTATTCTAAAAAACAATAACCTTGATGCTAAAATGGAAAGGGAGTTAAGAGTCTTCATCCCGGCGAAATTAAAATACCGCTAATTTTACAGTAATTATGTGATATCTTCAAATAGATAAAAGATAATCGAAATGTGGAACAAGAGCGCCCTAGACAATATTATTTTACATGAGAAACCGTTATCACGACTCACTTATCTGCTTTTGATTTCGAGACATTTTGAAACTCGGCATTTATCGTTTCTAAACAGCTGAAAACGGAAAGCCGGTAGGTGACTTGTGATAACGGTACCTCACGCAAAATAATATTTTCTAGGGCGCTCTTCTTCTAAATTTCAATTATCTTTTATCTATTTGAAGATATCACATAATTACTGTAAAATTAGCGGTATTTTAATTTCGCCGGGATGAAGACTCTTAAGGGTTTATACTGTATTTCTATCAGAGTTTCTTTTGTTTAAAATCTATATTATTATGGATGTTAAATCACAGAACATTAGTTACCATAACTTACAAATTACACAGGCTCCATGATAGAGTGCTCATTGACCTACAGCAGTGGTTCTTAAGCTTTTTAGACTGATTTCTGCTGAACGTCCGGGACATCGCGACACATTTGTTTGATATTATTATTATTATTATTATTATTATTATTATTATTATTATTATTATTATTATTATTATTATTATTATTATTATATAATAATAATAATAATAATAATAATATCTATTATAATAGTAAAACCAATTAATTTTTATAATGACTCTGCGTAGCGCTCAGCATTATTTCTGCCTCTGGAGACTGATTGGTGCATTTTGTCTTGATTTTAACTAATTATTATTAAATTCTTCATGATTTTTAAATTCTAAAATTTCGCGACACACCTTAGGGGACTGCGTGACTCACTAATGTGTCGCGACACACCGGTTGAGAACCACCGACCTAGAGCGCTCGTTTTGAGGTTTAATTTTTGTTTGTGATATCATATAATGTGATTTTTTCTTTCGGTGTAGGGAAATATGATGACTCAAGGGTAGAGCATTTACCTCTGGTGTGTGGGGTCCCTGGATCGATCCGGGCCAAGTAAGTTTGTGGTGGACAACATCGTGCCCGTGTTTTCATACCACATTTTCATTTCACCAATTATTCCATCATTCACTTATCTTAATCATCTGTCTCTCTCAGAGCCTAAAGAGCATAATCCAAACTATTTCGTTGTAGGGTACCCAACTTTCCAAAGCAAAATGTAGGGACACTTCATGCAGATAATGGAGAAAGGAAAGAAGCGTACGAATGGTCCTCTTCTGTTGTAAGGTAATATAAGTAATTCTAGGAACAGCGAACCATATTTATCTAATTGATGAAAGGAAAATGTAAACCATATAGATGCCATATCATATAAGTGGCCCCGCGTAGACTAATTACTAACGCTCTCACCTTTAGAGCGACCGGTCCCAGGTTCGATTCTCGGTAGAGACACTCGGTTGAAAAAGTATAATTTTTTTTCAGGCGAGCCATCCAGAGTGAGGTTTTCCTGGGTTTTCCTCATTCATATCATGCAAATGCCGGGATGGTACCTAACATATGTCCCAGGCCGCTTCCTTCCTTCCTTCTCCTCGGATAGTGTGCTCGCCTAGGGACGTCATTCCTCATACATGACGGGCTAACATGGTCACAGATGCTGAAAAACCAGAAATCTAACCCTAAATTCCTATAGCATATAATATTTTTAAAAAAATGCCCATTTAAATAGTACGGTGTATGTGAGCTTTGTATAGCATTTATCTACGTTTGTGTTTGCTTGCCTGTCGCTGTTATGATATTTTATCTTATTTCGAAGGCTCTGCGTGGAAACTAAATTCCAATAATAATAATAATAATAATAACAATAATAATAATAATAATAATAATAATAATAATAATAATAATAATAATAATAATAATAATAATAATAATAATAATAATAATAATAATAATAATTAGTCACAATTTCATCAATAAACATGAAAGACGGGATATTTTGAAGTCCAATCAGAGCTAAGTCGGAACACAAGACATTTTCTCCGAAATCAGAAATCTTACGGCTTAACGTTTCAAGATTATACCTATTAGGCTAAGGGAAACGAATGGTCTTCACTACAGCGAAATTAAACTACCGCTAATTTTAGAGTTTTTCTGTAAATATCTTCAAAACAAATAAAAAAATCGAAAAGCAGAAACGTAGTGAACTAGACAATACGATTTTACATGTGATACCTTTATATCAATTCACCTATCTGTTTTCGGTATGCCGCTGTTTACAGAACCCACAAAAAATGCTATATCTATCTGTAGTTGCAAATCGAAAGCAGATAGATAATTTGTGATAATGGTATCACATGCAAAATCGTATTGTCTAGTTCACTACGTTTCTGCTTTTCGATTTTTAAAATTTGTTTTGATGATACTTACAGAAAAACTCTAAAATTAGCGGTGGTTTAATTTCGCTGTAGTGAAGACCCTTAAGGCAAATGAATTATGGTAGACGATCTGGTGCAGTGAGAATATCAGAGGAAACGGGAGTTGAGTTGATTTTGGTTTAGCGTCCCGTTCAGCAGCGAGGCTATATGAAACGTGGACCTACTGATTAACGTGGAATCCGAACCACATGAGCTCCCGCCGGGAATTGAAGCCGGGTGTCCCACGCCAAAAGACGCGTACGCTAACCACTTAGCCACGGAGGAGCTCGAGAGGAAACGGAAGTACCCAGAGAAAACCCACGGATGACGTTGTCCACCACAAGCTTACTTGGCCGGGGATCGAATCAGATACTCCTCGCAACGGAGGAAAAGCAATGTATCACTGAGCCACCGTGCCCCCCCCCCTCCGAAATCAGGACGGTTTGCAATCTTATTCCGGTGGATTCGGAATATTCACTTGTTTTTTCTTCCTTCTTAGTGTATGGATATAAAAGTTTGTCTTAACTTATAGACATCAATATAAGGTTGTTTTTGTTACCCAAATACTATAACTGTATTTGTTATCCAAATGAACAGACGTGTGAATATAGAAAAATAGAAGTTGTATATCGCTGAATGTCATACGATGAGCTTCTCTGTGTCTATGTGGTTAACATACTGACTTTGGCGCAAGAGGCTTCGGTTCAATTCCCTGTGGAAACTTACGAGGTTTAGATTTTCACATGAAGTTGTAACCTCAGTACTAAAAGGAACTAATCTCGTCCACGTCTCAAATAATCTTGGTAATAAAAGGGACGTTGAACAAGAAATCATTTGATTCAACGTCCCACGATTATGCCCTTTAAGAGTCTTCATCCTGGCGAAATTAAAATATCGCTAATGTTACAGTAATTATGTGATATCTTCAAATAGATAAAAGATAATCGAAATGTGGAACAAGAGCGCCCTAGACAATATTATTTTACATGAGATATCGTTATCACAACTCACTTTTCTGCTTTCGATTTCGAGCCATTTTGAAAATCGGCATTTATTTTCGCGTTTCTAAACGGCTGAAAACGGAAAGCCACTAGGTGACTTGTGATAACGGTACCTCATGCAAAATAATATTGTCTAGGGCGATTTTGTTCCATATTTCAATTATCTTTTATCTATTTGAAGATATCACATAATTACTGTAAAATTAGCGGTATTTTAATTTCGCCGGGATGAAGCCTCTTAAGCTAAAAGAGACAGGTATTAATAAAAGTGACTAATTGTGAGACAATTGTTGGAAGGAAGTTAGAGAACTCCCTTAAAAATGCGGACACTATGCTATACACAACAAAATCGAAGCAGGAACTTCTAGCACCATAAGTGAGCACGTTCTCATTTTTTAATTTTTTAAAGTACACTCATGACCAAAATTATTGTCGCATATCTATAACTGTCTTCTCGTAAGAATATAATTTGATAATGGTTTTGCAGAGTACTTTTAATACTGATACTATGTGTATAATCGGGAAATGTATATTTGTGGTAAATTTCATAGGAAAAGAATTATAAATATGAAAATTATAATGAATAAAATAAAATGTTGCTAAATGGACAAGAAAATTTTATTTTCGTTTTACTTTTCTTATTTACTGCTCTTTTGACATGAAATTTGCCATATACATGTCTTTGCCGATTATACACATACTAACATTCTAAGAAATACCGAGCGAATTCGTTATCATATTATATTCCCAGAACAACATATTTATAGACATGTGACAATAATTTTGGACATGAGTGTACCTCCAACTTTTCTTTTTCTTTACTAGAGGGCACGGTGGCTCAGCGGTAGAGCGTGCGTGCAATCCGTCATTCGATCCCGAGCCAAGTACATGCACAACATCGTGCCTGTGGGTTTGCTCGGGGTACTCACGTTACCTCCCACTTTTTCATTTCACCAAATCATCCATCATCATTCACTTGCCTTTCATCATCGTCTCCCTTAGCCTAAACGAGATAATCGTGGCACGTTAAACTCAAAGATTTTGTTTTCTGTTATCCAGCTCAAGAGGGATACGAACCAGGAACTTTGAAGTCAGTTAAAAACTCCTTTGTTCTTCAGTAAGACTCGAACCTACGATGAATTCACCTCGTGATCTGTAACCGAACGGCTCGAATTATTCGGTTTCAGCCAGCGCTATCACTGAGCAGCTATGCATCCTATAAAATGGGCGGAAAATTTTGCTTCCATGGTAAATCTAAGCAGAATATTTAGAATTCCAGTCAGCGAGCTAGGGATGGGAAAAACAAGGATGAAAAATGAAGAAAATAACGTTAAAAAAATTTGGGAGATAACAATTCTCAGAAGATTGGCTTCACATACGAGTAAGACAAGACCCAGTAGTGAGATTTGCTTCTTCGGTATATGACACTGAAAGGCTTTCTTGTTCGAAATACCTGTTGGTTTATGGGTTTTCCCTTCATTTATACACTCTAGTTGCAGTCTATAGCTTCTTTACTCTCTTAAGCAAGTTAATACGAATATCTTTCTTTCTTTTTTATCTATCAGTCTCTGGGAAATCCCACTTGGTCCAATCACGTCATCCTGAACAATTTCAGAAGCCACTCGGTTACCTCTTAATCAAACTCGCTTACACACCCACACACATGCATATACAAATTTTAAATAAAGTTGTTTAGAATAGTATACAGGGTGTTTCAAAAGACCCTTACCACCACTTCTAAAATCCGTACGGATGTATTTATATTGAATTTGATGTAGGAAATGTACAATAGAGTTAAGGGCACCTTTTGGATGATGATTCGCGGACGGCTGCCATTTTGAATGTCGCCATCTTGAATCAGATTTAATGCATCTTTATTTGATGATAAGTTATTCCTCTTTATTTTGTGATTATTCCTCTGTTTGCAGGTGGTGAGAAATGCCATTAACAACCGAAGAACGCATCCAGATCGTCAAACTATGAGGTGGAATAAGTGCCCGTGCAGAAGCAGCCCATTTCAATCAGCATCATCCACAACGTCACCCTGTGTCACATGTGGAGCATATTGTGTAACAGGTAAACATTAATTGTCGTTGTCTATAAGTTCTCACCAAATAAAGATACTTGAAATCTGATTTCAGGTTTGACATCCTGAGCGAATTCTAGCCTAAAGTCATGAATCACATGACCCGCCTATCGTTTGACATTAAAAAAAAATCAAATTCAAAATGGCTATATTCAAGATGGCTGCCGTCCGCAAACTATCATCCAAAAGGTATGCCGCTAGCTCTATTGCATATTTCCTATATCAAGTTCAATATAAGTACATCCGTACGGATTTTGAAAGGGGAAGTAAGGGACTTTTGAAACACTCTGTATTTATGATTTAGTTTTAATAATCACATAAACAATTGCCCCTTAAACTTATTCAAATGAAATCAGCCTTTTTTGTTTCGTTGTAAAATAAGAATCTTTATAGTAACATTTCATGAATAATTTATATGTCCGCCTTTGACACCAAGGATCTCTGGTTCGATCCCAGATCATGGGAGGTTGATGGACAAAATTATGAGTGTTCTCGAGTTTTCCTGTTTAATCCCACATTCTTATCCTACCAATTTTGTCACAATCATTTATTTGCACTAATGACCCGTTTCCTTCAAAATAAAGGACATACACAGTAAAAAATGGTTGTGTTAATTCAACTCAATTTTAACACAGGGCAATGGTTCCATCGTGACTACCACTATGCGGTGTTAGTTCAACACATACCCCGCGGTGTTGGCGTTTAACACAGGGGGTGTGTTACGTCTTTAACACACAACCGATGTTGAGCCGTGCTGTAAGCGTTAACGAACCACAAAATTACTCCCCCAAAATATGTTAAATCGCCTATATGCGTAATGTGTTTACATTATGCTCAGTCCAAAAAACACTTTAAACAAGTAAAAAAATGTACTCCAGTGGTGGGGGAGCAAGAACCACCAACCTTTCAATTACTAGCCGTGTGCTCTTCCGACTTGGCCACGGAGGCGATGAAGAAAACGTCGCTTATAGAGGGTTGTTGAGGTCTTTTGAATTTGGCTAATCAGAGTGCTCCTTTAAGCCGCGTATATTCGATGATAACAGTTCGGGATAAGATAAAATCTGCTCGCCATGTAGACCTAATTTTATAACAAAATGACGACTGTCTATTAACTTTATTTTATAGTTCTTCCATATTCACTTTCAAATGATCGGCGCCAGTTGCCATCTAATAAAGTTGAAGCGTTTGTTGCTTCTAGTACACAATCGCTTAGAAAAAGAAGCAATAAATGCATAAAATGTGGGAGATGAATTTAGAACACCTAAATGTAGCATGCCTAGCACATCTTGTGCTGTTAGGGTTTCTTTAGAAACATTATGTAAAACAATTGAAAACACAATGCGCGGTTTGCATTTTGAAATTTTGCATATACCTGGATTTGTTTAAGTATTTCTTTCTACTGTGTTTGTCTGTAGTTTCAATTCATAAGCCTTTATAATTAGATGCCCAACATATTTGGCAATCACGCAGAAAACAACACCGAAGATTCTACCTGTGTGTCATTTCAACTACTAGCATTTGACACACAACTCCAAATGGAGAGTGAGTTGTTCTAACCACTTGTTTGTGTTATATTTTAACACAATCGTGTTAACACATAGGCATGTCGTTGAAATAACACAACGATTTTTTACAGTGTACCCGTGAGCTGTTATCAACGAATTTAAAAAGTTCGTTACTGAATTTTCTTTCTCTATGTGTGTGTGTGTGTGTGTGTTTGTGTTTGTGTGTGTCTATTATTTGCGATTATTTTTTATTTTTTTTCAATTTTGAGCCCTCCATTCGATAGATCATCAAAAACTATCTGAATGAATTGGTGGAATTATTCGTGTCACTCTTACTGGCCCAGATATTGGCTAAAAAAGATGTCGAATCTCGAGAGATTTACGGAGCCATATCTCGGGAACCGTGAGTCATAGAGATACCATATTGATGTTTATCAATACCTAAGAGGACGGTGAACATTTAGGTGTCAAATAGTAACTGATGGACACGTCCAACTGATTACCGTTCCCCAAATATTGGCCCAAAAAGTTCGAATTCCAGGAGATTTAAGGAGCTATATCTCGGGAACCATTAGTCATAGAGAAATTAATTATATTTTGCGAAATTTTCAATTTTGAGCCCTTCATTTTGATTATGTGTCTTCGTAAAACAACATATCGTAGAATTTTAACAGAATTCTTAAACGAAACATCTGGAAAAAAATTAGTACTGAAGGAAATTATAAATGGATATATATTACAAGAATTGTTTAATAAGTATAATAATAATGTACATAGAACAATTGATATAAAACATATAGAAGTTAATAAGACAAATGAATTATTTTAAGTTCGTTTTGGTAATGCTCTTGGAGAATTCTCAACTGGTTTTATTTTTAAAAATTATATGTTCCAATTAGAAAAGTAACCAATCTTCTCCCAATTGTAGTAATTTACAGTAGCTGCACGTAACAAACAACTATGGGGCCTGGCTTGTCTCTTGAAGTTAATATTTCAAGTAGCCCAATACCATTCCTGAGTAATGGACTTCCATGCGTTCAAAAAGTCGCTTGCAGTGGATGTAGATATTTGTCATTGTGATTGAAACATTAACTGTTCTCCTTGTGGGGGCCGCGGTGGCTCAGTGGTAGAGCGTTCACCTCTGGTGCTTGGGGTCCCGGGTTCGATCCCAGCCCCGCCAAGTGAACTTTATGGTGGACAAACACCGTGTGCATGGGTTTTCTCGAGGTTCCCCATTTCCTCCCACTTTCTTCATTCCACCATTTCATTCATTACTCATCATCACCGTCTCCTTTAGCCTAACCGGCATAACCGTTGGACGTAAAACTCAAAGATTTCATTTTATGTTCTCCTTGTGTAGATGTATCTTATGTTACACAGACAGGAACGAAGTGACCTTCCAACTCATAGAGAAATATACTGCACAATAAAGACAGTTCATGTCACATTACACCCACTTCTTGTGTTCAAAGGTCAGTCAGAGTTCTCTTGATTATTGAGTACCGGTAACATAGGTATATGTTACAGTATTAACAAAAAAGCAACAAGTGTTATTATTATTATTATTATTATTATTATTATTATTATTATTATTATTATTATTATTATTATTATTATTATTAATAATAATAATAATAATAATAATAATAATAATAATAATAATAATAATAATAATAATAATAATAATAATAATAATTGGTTGAATGCTTGTTTCGTGCAGATGACAAATACAGAGAACATGTGAAACTATTCATTGAAAAGTGACTCAACCGTATTTGTTGAACAGTGTCAGGATCGACCTAAAACTATAAAAGTTCTGAGGGATGCTATCACAGACAAGGTACATACAATTTATCGATCACCAAAATTTACTTCAAGTGTTCACAAAACTGTGTTGGGTAGTTGACCTGTGCCTTAAAGTTAAGATTTAAGAAATGAAATTAAATCTTTGTGTTTTACGTTCCACAGTAAAGCTAAGATAAACCAGTTTCAACAATTATTGTCAACTGGAGTCTTTTTGTGTATCGCTTTGCCATAATCCATCACGATGAGACTTTTTGAACGCATTGTACAAAGTGAAATAATCTGATGTTTAGGATTCAGGCTAACAAGGAAAAGACTGCTTACTTGTCACCTTGAAAGCAGTACCTTGTTAAGCGATACAGTTTGACAGATTCCTGTGTCGCTGATAGGAATATTTCTGGAATCTTTATCCCACAATATGTCCTTCCCACCCAGTATACAGAGGATGTTTAACCCTTTCGTTGTTGCTGATTGCAATAGCAGTTTTCACAAATACGTGACCAGGGGCGGATCCAGGGGAGAGATCGGGGCGATTCCCTCCCAGAAGAGGAAACTTTCTTATTTTATATATATAAATAAAACCCATCCCAAAGTTTGGAGCCCTTAAAAGTAGCAGTATGACAACCCACTTCTTCCCCCCAGAAGTCGGTCCTGGATCCGCCCCTGTACGTGACTGTATTGTTACTAACTGGTATAATTGAATTGTGCAATGCATCTCAATCCATCTGCTTTTTCTTGTCCAATATTTAGATCTAGGTCAATCAACAAATCAATTTAGGTGGGGGCAAGGTGGGGTGCTCGCCCCCCTATAGGAAATTGTACTTCCAATAGAATAGAAACCCAATAGAATTTTTACATTAGTTACAGCAAAATTTGAAACTATATTTGATATATCGCTTATACTTGCTCCCCTTTGGAAACCACAATATGGGCGTCCTTAGGTGGGGGCGTGGAACTCAATTATAGCTGTCAGAAGCGATGCAGTTACATACCAAAAATCTACATGTCGCAATTCCCTCGATTGTTCTTTCCTATGAAGATCGTAGTGATATAGCTCTGTTTCATAAACAACAACAAATCTCTTAACAAAATCATCACCCGACCTCGAGAACTATTCTTAAAAAAATTAAAAAAATAAAAGCATCGAGTCGTTAAAAAATTTGGATAAAGATTTTGGTGTCAGCTTACGCATTATTCATCAATCATACACCCGACATTCACAGTACCTCAGATTTAGATTTACCGATCGACCAGAATTAGATCATGCAGAAGATCAACAGTTTCAGCTTCAAAAACCTATTCGAATCTTGATTCATCTTCAGTCACAAATGCCAGCGCTCAAACCTGCACTCAACTCGTTTCACTGTGACGCCTAGTACTTGATATTTAATACCTTTATCATACACTCATTAGTTGTATTATTAGCTAAGATTGTTGAAATAGTATACAAACGTTTTGTTATTAGAAACAGGCAACAGATGTTCTGTTTAAGTCGGTTTTCATGGATAGTTGAAATACGTGAAGTTATTTTGAATAAATTAATGGTTTAACTTGTAGATAACCTGTGTCATTTAGAGGTAATGTAATTGTGGCTGGCTCGCAGGGCCGGATTTCCCAATAGGCCCGGTAGGCCCGGGCCTATGAGCGCAAGGTCCCAGGGGGCGCACGGCCGAAAGAAAAAAATAATAAATATTTAGAAATAAAAATAAATAGCCATAACTTAACATATTTTTTGAATTGATTTAAAAAAATCAGGCTAATAAAGCATTCTGATGTTGAAGTTCATTGGAACAAATAATTGTTGGTAAAGTTAAACTATTTTTCAACATTTTTATACTAGTACAATTTACTATTTGTACATACAAAATATCTAGTTTTACTTTAAAACAGTTTTTGTGTCACGTTATCAAAATACTTCATGTAAGCTGTGTTTCTGAGATTAAAACTATTTTATAATGTATTACAGAGTTTTTTTTTTATTTATTTGCCCAAATGGCTAAATTGAACAAAACCAAAGTTATTAACCAATGTTTTGTTAATACAGTAACGGTATTTTGTTAAGTCCAGAACCTAGTAAATTCCTCAAAAGACTTGCAATGATAAAATTGCATCGTGGAGTGGTGCTTAAGCAATTAACATATAGGCCTAATATAATTTTTTTAACAAAAGGTTTTTAGGAAAGTAACTTTAACCAGACTAGGGGGCGGAAAAATTATTGGGCCTAGGGGCGCCAAAATGCTAAATCCGGCCCTGCTGGCTCGCAATAGCTGTGAGGCCTTATCAGTGTATGTGTAGTTGTAGTTGAATAAAGAGATAAGGATGTTACTGAATTTGTGAGTTGCTACATTAGTAGTGATTGTTATACTTACAGCATATTTTCAGGCTAGTTTTATTAGGACTATTTCTGTCAGGATTATCATTCCAACAAAATTGTCATTTACAAATTAATATTTCTTTTGCGTGTGTGTGTTTCAGAAACAGAAATGTGATAACGGTTGAGACCTCAACATTGGAAAATTCAACACTTTCTAACAGACATGGTCTGATCAACAACCTGAATCAATAATACGTCAATTTTGAATACACAGTGTTGAACATTAAACTGTAATGGTACGTTCTATATAGTATTATAACAAAAGGTTTCTGAAATTATAATAAATCGGAGATGCCGAGAACTTTTCAGCATCCCTCGTGCTTGTGAGAACTGCTATAACAGTCGGCAGCAGCAGTGAAAGGTTTAAATTAAGACTTACAAGATGAACAGGAAACATTGATAACGGGTGTCTCATAAAGAACGCAAGGTTTGAAGTGCCCGCCATTTCTGTTCTAGCAAGTTGGCAACACTGCACGTTACACGATTTTCATCTGTTGTCTTCGTACTTAGTAGTCACGAAGCGCTGGATAACGCGTGATCGTCATCGGCAAACATTCATCAATCTTTGCACCACATTCACCGCATTTGTAATATATTTTTACTATGACAACTTGCTGTCCCGTCGTGAAGAACTCCATTCCTATCCCTACAAAAAACAAATGACGATCATGCAGATTACTACTAACCACAAACACAACAGATGAAAATCGTGTACCACCTTCAGTGGTACCAACTTACTAGAACAGACATGGCGAGCATTTCAAATGTTGCGTTATTTATGGGACATCCTATAGAAATGGGAGCATTGTGTAGATAAATCATTGGCAAGTCGATGCCTGGTGACGTCATATTGTGCTTCTGCCATTCGCAGTAAACACAAGAAGCAGTACAAGTAACACACTGAGCAACTTGTACGTTGTCGAGAACAGTGATGGCAAGTAAACAAGGACTTCCATATCGAAGGTGATGATCTTTTAGGTATACTATGACTCATACAGTGTCAACACTTCTTAAATTTTACCACCAAGGGCGCCCATGTTGTGGTTTCCAAGGGGAGCAAATATAAGCAAGGTTTCAAATATAGTTTGAAATTTTGCTATAACTAATGTAAAAATTCTATTGGGCTTTCGATATTCCCAAGTACGATTTCCTCCACCTTGCCCCCCCTGATGGGCGCCCTTGCCCATTCCTAGCAGCTTTTGTACTTGGATCTTATATTGATTCTATGTTCGCTTTCTTCTTATAGAAAGGTGTACCAGCAAATTAGATTGTTATAGACTTTTAGTTACCAAAATTATCTTTTTGAGAAGGTCGAGAAAAATGTGGGAATACGGTAGAAATTTTAATCTTAGAAATGTCAATAATAACCCACATAACACAGCTAGTTTCCTGGGCACCTTTCCCACAGATCACGTACTTTTCCCTGTCCCCATACCTATCAGTGGAAACTTTAAGGATGACGGAAGTATCTATGGAATTTCCGTTGGAATTCAATGGGATATGCCTACCATGGTACAATATTTGTAGGACTGTGCAATATCTGGATTTAAGTACGAAAATCGATCCTGACAAAATATCGGAACTTGATCGATAGATCGAAACATTGAATATCGACAAGTCCAATTATCGTGATCTCGAAAAATATCGATCAATAGAGGTGTTCAATTTCGATATATTTATATTTGAAAGTATCGGTCAATCAGTCGATATCTCAATATTTGAAAGTATTGGCCAATTAGCTGATATATCGATATTTGAAAGTATTATCGGTCAATCAATCTATATATCGATATTTGAAAATATCGGACAATCAATGGATATATCGGCATTTGAAAGTACTGGTCAATCAACCGATATATCGATATTTGAAAGTATTGGCCAACCAAGCGATATATCGAAATGTCCCACAGTTCTAAATGTTTGGATGACCAATAATCGTCCTGTAATTATCCCGCAAGGAGCATAGAAATACCTCACAGGGAATCCCGTTTCCTGATATATAACAGATAAAGTGGACATTTGGGTTCCCATAGCACATCTGTGGGTCGTCCACTGGCAAAAATTGAAATACTATGGACCTCTCGCTATTCTAGAATAGACGTCCCTTATACATCTAAGGTATATACATCTCTGTACTGTATGGGAATATTCATAAGTGGTTTTGCTTTGACACAGTATAAAATTCACTGGTAGACACTTATTTCTGTAGAGCTCCTCCGTGGCTAAGCGGTTAGCGTACGCGCCTTTGACGTGGGAGCCCTGGTTCGATTCGCGGCGGGAGCTCAAGTGGTTCTGATTCCACGTTAATCAGTAGGTCCACGTCTCATATAGCCTCGCTGCTGCAAGGGGGACGTTAAACTAAAAACCAACTCAACTCAATCAACGCAACTTATTTCTGCGGCAATGAACCTTTTATGTTCTTAGTCAGTAACTTGAATTAGTAATATATAGAATCTATAGTTGCCTTTTTCTAAAAAATAAATATTGCCAGATGAATTTGTTATGACAAAAGAGAGCGAAAGTTCTGTAGAATAAGAATAAAAAGAATTGAAGTTTTGTGGTTAAGGACGCTTTTCCGTTTCCACGATTGTCATGTCACGTATAGTTGAAGGATGGCGCATGACATTGGGTCCGTGAGATTTTGGATGAAGCCTAAAGAGACGGAGAATAGAAGTTTCCCTGTCAAGCACAGACATTTAGAAACATTTTTTCATTCTTTTTTTTTATTATTATTATTTGTTTCTTTTCTTTTGTCTCGCAACGTAATTATAAAGCCTAGGAGCAGAGTGCACTGAAACAAGTCAGAAAATCTGTAGATTGCTTAAAGCGGAATCAACGTAACTTTATCTCCATGGTAGTTGTATGATATTTAAAAATTTCCGCACAGCATAAAGACCACCTGATCAAATAAAAGAAAACTGTCCGTGCGTGTAAAATTTCATTTATAGCACTACAAGTTGAGAACGTCCTAGACGCTGTTGTTTATCTCTTGCTGTAAGAGTACTATAGTTAAACAGTATGGAGCTTGGATGGATAGTACTTCAAGGTAAGTCAGATGTGAGTGTGGCAATCTCCTAAGGAGCTACCTGAAAAAAAAAAAAACGAAACAACAGAATTAGTATCAGGTATACCTGGATACTCACAAACGGCAGAAAATAAAACATGTCATTCGCTTGTTCTACACTAGTGCTGTTTCGTTCTCAGATTTAGACATTAGTTGTATCAAAACTTGGTACTAACCAAGACTAATGTATTACAAACGATTTTTTTTTTAATAGATGAGAGATTTTGGCTGTCATATTTACTTTTACAATTCGGGCTAACTTGACATCACGGTAATTGTTTTGTTGCTTTGATAGGCGAATTGTGGTGGTCATATTCAACTTCAAACTTCGTAAGAACTTGACATCAAGTTGGTACGGATGTTAATTCACTTAATAACAACAAATCAATAACGTTCCGATTATGGCGCTAACCAGTACTAACATAGAACAAACCAATGGTACAGGGAGATTTTGCTACTATCACATTTAGGTAAAAAAAATCTGCCTAACTTAACATTAAGTTGATTCTGACTATTACTTCTCTTACGAACTCTATTATTTCTACATTATATTCGAGTGTTTAAGCAAATCCTGAATGATCTGGGTTCCTATTACTTTCCTAGTAATTACAAACATGGCTGTTGGAAAGATTAGAGTATTTTACGGCTTATTCACCGGAGACTAGCAAGCCATAGCCAGCACGTAGATATTCCCGAAATAAGATTTTGGGTACAATGATGTTCAAATCCATCTATAAGAGATTAATGGGAGATAACATCTTATTCATGGGTTTTCTATGGGTTTCTCGATTTCCACCCATTTATCATGTTATCAATTCTTCCACTATCTCTCTTAAAATCATGAATTTCTTTATTGTGGACTTTAACTTAAAATATTCCTGCTCATGCTGTAATTACCTTAAATTCATGATTTGTACGTCATTGTCAATAGAATGAATCAAGATTTCGAATGATACCACAAATATGAGTCACAAACTATAAATTCGTTAGACTTCCCCACAGTTTCCCCCCTAAAAGATTAACTTTTTTTATTATTTAATTTAGGCACCCTTGTTGAGGTTTGTTTGGGTAGCTGCACGAAAAGTATCTCAAAAATACTATATATACTTGCCAAGTTTCATTGAACTGATGTAGATATGAAGGTTAAAAATAGTTTCTTCGGATCAAAAACTTCAGATTAGTTTGCAGGTAATGCGATTTACATAAAGAAAGAGAGAAAGTGTGTGTGTGCTTCCGTATTTAAACGATAGCACGTGATAACTAAGCATATTTAATTACTGCTTCATTAACAACACCTGGTCCTTACAATGATTTACAGGGGTTATTATTCAATTGTATTTCACACCAGATTCTTTTAGTATGAAGAGCATTAACTGTTGAAGATTCCACGCAATTTTGCTCTGACTTGTGAGCGTGGTTTGTTAGGGGTTCCATGTACGCCTTAATGTCACGCAACCCTCCAAATTTAGATGAATTGTGGGTGTGATACATTCAAGGGCTTGAGAAAACTTCGGCCTTTGGAAAACATCCCTCAGATGAATTCTGAGGATATTTTGAGAACTAACATATTCCAAATATTATATTATGCATTATTCTACATTTTGCCATACAGAAGAATTGACAGTTGAAGTAAGTCACCTGCAGTTCTATTGGAAGGGCTAAGTTAAAAGTGAAGGAGGGTGCATTTCCTGTAAAATGGCCTAATCAAAAAATGAAGCTATTAAAATGTGTGTGTTGTCATCTTACTCCAACTTCATAGAAACTGATTGAGAGAAATCCCATGTATGAACAAATAGTAGTGTCACGTGTACACAGCTTGAAAGAATTTTGTTTGTATGGCATATTTTTTTCAAGTTAATATTTAAATTGGAATTTTTAGTAGATTTGTGTCACTTCTGATTTTAGTACATAGATTACAATAGAGATTGAATATATTCTTCGGACGGTTGATTGCAGAAAACTGTTTCATGCTTTCTATTACATTTTTTACTCTATAGATATCAACGTTAAAACCGGAAGAGGTTGGTTTCTGCCACTTCCGGTTTGAATAGAGGTTTAAAAGAGAAGATGCTACATATTCTTAGAACACTTCTCGCTGTATCCTTATGATTTACGTATATCAATATTGAAACCGGAAGTTACAGTAAATTTCTATCACTTCCGATATTATCCTTCTATCTACGCATAGGTCTTCCTAATGGCCGTTTTCCGATTGGATTTCCAGTTAAAACTTTGAAAGTGTTCGTGCTTTCTTCCATTCTGGCTATATGGCCTGCCCACCTGAGTCTCCTAGACTTGATGGCCTCAGAATATTCGTCTGAGGATTTTATTCTCAAATACTTTCAATCTGCGCTATTCCTTCAGAACAAGCGACCATGTTTCGCAACCATACAGTACAACAGGCATAATTATCGTTTTATATATTGAAAGAATGTCACTAATCCTACAAAATGTCTTATCGTTCTAACTAATATAGAAGAAAGAAAAAGTAAAAATATGACATTTTTCTATCCGTAATTCTGCATGAACGTAAATGTTAGTTCTTGGTGAATATGGGGACAATAATGGAATGAGCCCTGGGTCACCGAGTCACTTGGGTCACGATGTTTATCCAAGTCATTCGGGTGTGGGTCTCGCTTCTCAGACCTGTCTGATCCGGAGATACAGACAAACTCAGTGACCCGAACAGACTTAGTCGCTCAGATAGATCCAGTGACCCGAAAGCAACCAAAATATCAGCTCTGCCTGATTACTGCAGAATTTTATAGTGGATTGATGACGTCCACTACTCGAGAATGAACATTCACTCATTTCATTCTCGGTCTGACATTTCTTTAATCAAGGTATCATCTCTTGAATGCTTCAAATATAATTCCATGTTTATTTGTCTTCCCACACGAGTGAAAAATAATACAGTGTATTTTGAATATAGAATATATACAAATATTTGACAAAGCACTGTTTGGGCTGAGCGGAATCTTTTATATTCTAAACGATAAGTTTTACAGGTTTATTCGATTAAACTTTGAAGATTCCTGATAAGAAAAACATGTAGCTTAATCTATTTTGTGATTCTCACGCGTTTACATTCTTATTAAAATTGTAGTTATCTTTCAGTGCAATGTCTTAACACACATCATCACACATAAACAGCGGGAAAGAAAATTATAGTTTTAGTGAGAAGAAACAATCGTGTTTGTTTGCATTTCATTAGCAGCCTCACATATACTCTTTATGAGGATGAGGATGTTTCGTCGTCTCCGGGTCACACCGAGTTTGTCCAGGTCACATTGGATCTGGCCGGGTCTTGGGTTTTTCCGATTCACTTCTAGCCGCAGATTAGTTCGGGATCAGACCAAGTCACTTCGGGGCATGAATCTGGCCGAGTCACTTCAAGTGATGAACGTGGCCGGTTCACTCCGAGCCACAGATCTATTCAGGTCAGACGACGTCACTTCGAGTCGTAAGTCTGGCCGAGTCACCAGGCCTGGTGGGTCATGGGTCTAAATGCCTCCGGGTCACGGGTCACAAAGTTCTTGGACCGTTCCGTGAGTGGTATGGGAAGAACTAAAAACTGAAAATTTTCTGTAGTTACGAAAAATGTTAGCTGAGAAAAAAGATCTGTATTTAGTCGTTCATCAATAGTGAGGTTGTATAGAACGAGACCTACCGTTCAAAATAGGGTCTGAGCCACCGTAGTACTTTCGATGCTTTTCTACTGAGAACCAAGCCAAGGCTCTATGCACCAAAATTGTACGCGCAGTGACCACTAGACTAGAGGCGCGGAAAGACATGAAAAAGAGTGGGTGCATTTAAATAGATAAACAATGTTAAACTTTATGTTAATCATAAAATCATCGAGTATCATACGGATAAGATGATGGGGCCGCTGTAGCTCAGTGGTAGAGACGTCAACTCTGACATACGAAGTCTCTGATTCGATCCCAGCTCCCGCCAAGTGGAATTTATGGTGGACTAACAATGCGTGTATGGATTTTCTCTGGGCTCTACTGTTTCCTCCGACTTTCGTCATTCCGCTATTATCACCAATCTCTTCATCAACGTCTCCCTTAACATCAGTGCGTAATCGTGATACGTTAAATTAAAAAAGCTGAGTAGTTAATGTCGTTCTCATAAGTTATACGAGCGTATTTCCAAAAGTTTCCAGAGTAACGCTGACTCATCGTGCTACTGATAATAAGCCATTCATGACATATGGTCCCATCTATGGAAGAAATAATATATCAGTTTCAACTGATTATGTGCGTCAGTTTGCTGGAAGCAGTCATTTGAATCAGATGTTGTGCGTTGAGCTCTCCTACTGCATGACAATACTCCAGTTCACACAACTATTGTTGCTAGGTTGCAGCGCTAAATATGCTCTGTAGGGTGGACGCTGAATATTTTGGAAGCCATAGACTTTCTCGAATTGCTGCAGCTGAACAGTTAAAACTGATACATTATTTCTTCCATAGATGGTACCGTATGTTATGAACGGCTTATTATTATTAGAGCGATATGTTACTGTCAGACCGGAAAATTTTGAAAACACCCTCGTACATGTTGGATTGTAGTCAGAAAGCCTAGAAAAAGACTTTTGGGTGGACCAAGAGAAATGTGGGAGGATAATGTAAAGTATGGTCGTAGATAGATGGAAAATAACAATCTAGACTGGACTGCCTTGACATAGTTGTTTCTGTAGCGATGAACCCTCTACTTTTGTAAGACATAAAGTTAGTTCTTTTATATTTGATTTTATTTTAGAGTCCCTTTCAGCAGCAAGGCTATATGAGATCTGGACCTACTACTTAAGCTGGAATTCGAACCACATGAAATCGTACCCGGGTTTCCCACGCCAAAGGCGCGTACGCTAGCCGCTTAGCCAGGAGGAAGCTCTAGTTAATTAGATACAAACTTACATTCTCCCACTACAAATAAAAGAAAAAGACGAAATTCTTTCTATGTCTACGATTTTACAAACGCAGATATTTATTACTGTAATAATAGTTTTATGTGAACGATGACTGACTGTTAGATTACAATTGAAACTAATGGCAAAGAGAGTTACAAAGATATGTATTCTTCTCGTTGAAGACCACCCATTGAGAAAGTGACGACAACGGTTACTGATTTCCTCCATCTTTTAGTATCCTTGACGCTTGATTGTCAGTTCCTGTAATTGAAATAATGATTCAGCGTTTTCACTTAAGATTAAAAAAAAAAAAAAAAAACTTCTTCTTTGGAAACTTTCATTTAGCGGGATTGGTAAAAAAGAAAAAAGCGTTTGAGACATAGGCATTCAAAAGACGGAAATACCATCCAACATTTCTCAGCTGTATTCCTGATGCAGCAAGCATGCTATTTGAATTATTATTGCATGTTTATATACTAGACCAGTGATTGGCAAACTACAACCCTAGAGCAAGACTAGATCCCTGAAACGTTGTAGCTGGCCAGTGACATGATTCCTAATCCGACAAATGAAAAAAGAATTAAGTGACTTCGAAAGAGTTGTTTTTTAGAAACAGACCGAAAGATGAGCATTTAACTTTATATCAGAGAATCAGTGCATCCGAGTTCTAATCAGATTATAAATGAAAAAAATGAAATCTTTGAGTTTTACGTCCCACGGTTATCCCGGTTAGGCTAAAGGAGACGGTGATGATGAGTAATGAATGAAATGGTGGAATGAAGAAAGTGGGAGGAAACGGGAGAACCCCGAGAAAACCCACGCACACAGTGTTTGTCCACCACAAAGTTCACTTAGCGGGGGCTGGGATCGAACCCAGGACCCAAAGCACCAGAGGTGAACGCTCTACCACTCAGCCACCGCGGCCCACCAGATTATAAATGGGGCACGGTGGCTCAGTGGTTCAGCACTTACCTCTAGTGGGTTTGGTTTCTGATTCGATTCCCGGCTAAGTAAGTTTGTGGTTTATGGGCATTCTCGGGGACGCTCTCATTTCCTCCCTCATTCTCCATCATTGTGCACTTGCCTTAATTACCGTCTCCTAGCATAAAGAGCAAATAAACGTGGGACGTTAAATTTTGTTTCAGTTCAAATCAGATTATGAGAAACCTCAATCGTGAATACGGGTTACTATTACATGAAGTATGTAAATATACCATTCCTGATAGCTTGTCTAAAGATTTTCTTTTCTCTCTGATCCTTACAAAAATCTTAGGACTGAAGAAAGAGTTGATGAAATCATACCTGTATGTAACAAGTATGGCCTACGGCGATGGGATATGGATTCTAGGAGAATTAAAAAAAACGGAGAGTAGAAGCCTTCGAAATGTGGTGCTATAGAACAGTGATGGAAATTAAAGAGTGTGCAGTACTCCACAGTAATGTACGTTACTGCTAATTATGTCCAAACTAAACAGCAATTATAATTACAATTATTGGACTATTTGAATTATTATCGTATTAAAATCGAATTATTTTAAATTTCATCTAATTCATTAAGAGTCTTCACCCCGGCGAAATTAAAATACCTCTAATTTTACAGTAATTATGTGATATCTTCAAATAGATAAAAGATAATTGAAATATGGAACAAGAGCGCCCTAGACAATATTATTTTGCGTGAGGTACCGTTATCACAAGTCACCTAGCGGCTTTCCGTTTTCAGCTGTTTAGAAACGCGAAAATAAATGCCGATTTTCAAAATGGCTCGAAATCGAAAACAGATAAGTGAGTCATGATAACGGTTTCTCATGAAAAAATAATATTGTCTAATGCGCTTTTGTTCCACATTTCGATTATCTTTTATCTATTTGAAGATATCACATAATTACTGTAAAATTAGCGGTATTTTAATTTCGCCGGGATGAAAACTCTTAATTCAGCTTCACAGAACTTTTGATCCTACATGTGCACTCATGTCCAAAATTATTGTCGCATGTCTATAGATATGTTGTTGTAGGAATATAATTTGATAACGAATTCGCCCGGTATTTCTTTTAATGTTAGTATGTGTATAATGTATCTGGCAAATTTCATGTCAAAAGAGCAGTAAATAAGAACAATAAAACGAAAATAAAACTTTCTTGTCCATTTAGCAACATTTTGTTTTACTCATTCTAATTTTCGTATTTATAACTCTTTTCGTATGAAATTTACCACAAATATACATTTCCCGATTATACACATAGGATCAGTATTAAAAGTACGATGCAAAATGATTATCAAATTATATTCTTAGAAGAAACCAGTTATAGATATGCGACAATCATTTTGGACATGACTGCATTCTCAGACAAGCATTTGCATATCAGTATATTCACTTCGTCATTGATAAATCGCCACCAATTTTGGCCAAAACGTGGAGGGTCAGCAGCTAGGAACAGCGTTCTTTCATGCATAGAATAGAAAGCAAACATTTCTGATTTTAACGTTGGTCACTGTGGAACATAAACGGTAATAGATAGTGAGAAGGGGTTTCCTGTGATCGATTAAGCGTTCCAAGAATACTTTTCATCTCAATTCTTAACTCTCTACGAAAACCGGAAGTGAAAGAAACTCAGTACAACTTCCGGTTTCAACATTGATATACATAGAGCAAAATAGGTAAGTGACAATGAGAGACATTTTTTTTAAATCGAATGTTCTAAGAATAGATGCCATCTTCTGTCTTAACCCTCTATTCAAAACAGAAGTGTCATGTCCATGGATTTCTCAGGGTGCTCCTGTTTCCTTCCACATTTTCATTCCATCGATTCTTCCATCATCATTCACTTGCCTAAAGGTGGATCACTAGGTGTTGTCGGTTTTATGCTAAACATTGCTTGAATAGTGCAGCGTTGCCAGATAGTGTCGAGTGTTTACTGGTACCAGATAATAAAGCAGGTAATCATGGAATTCTGCTTGGATACTTACTGGATGAATTAGTTTTCGACAATTACCGCAATTCACAACTAAGTTTCGCTTCTCGAACTGCAACGCTAGAATCCAGGAATTAAACGTACAAATTTGGCAACAACGCATTATGGCGATCTGTGCAAGTTTCTTCTCAAAATCTATTTCCTTAAATGTACATTAACATTTAAATAAAATGTGAAGCATAACACTAAAAACGGTCAAACAATATTTCTATTTCGTAATAAGATCGTTACTTTAAAGTACTTTACACATTCAAATAAACATTTCATAAAATTGAGCACTTCTCGTGAGATCTAACAGCAAGTGCCATCTTGTGTGCTCATTGTAAAACGAATCAAATATTTTCTTTTATTTGTTATCTTTTTTCGATATCGGAAGACACAGCCAAATGAATCAGTGTCTTGTATTGTAGCTGAAACATAACTCTATCTTATAATACAATATTTATATGTAACGTTTCATTGCGCAGTAGTTAAGGGAATAAGTTAAATTATGTACTGACTTCTGGGTGGTGATCCACCGTAATCATCCGTCTTTTAACCTTAGTCTAAAGGGTATAATCGTGAAACGTTAAACTGAAAGTTTTTTTTTTTTGTTCTTTTCAAACTGGAAGTAACTGAAATCAACCACTTGCTGTTTTAACATTGATCGCTATACAGTAAATAGTTAGAATCAATTAAGTATCCCAATAATAGTTTCCATCTCTGCTATAATCTCGGTACAAAAATCGGAAATGGTAGTAGATTTCTAGCATTTCCGGTTTCAATATCAATTGAGAAAATACCACGCTACACAAACCAAACTCTTTCATGTGGTGTACACGTGACACTGTTACTTATTAACCACAGGGGGAACGAAGCTGGCAACCTACCCCTGCTCTACTGGCTTAGATTCTTGCTCTTGGTACGTTTGCCAAATGGTTAGCATCCACTGTCGGACAGAACAATCGGACAATAACATAGAACAGTGATCGCCAAACTGCCGATCGCGAGCTACAAGTAGCTCGTGGGGACATTTTCGGTAGATTGCGTTGACGCTCCGATTGGCTAACCTTGATTCATCCACTGAGCTGATGCTAACGACAGGGAGCGCTGACGACAACAACGGCTTATTTCTCCCGCACAACTGCCATTGTGAGCCTCATCTCACACTTGATTGTATACGAGTGGGGTTGTGCACGGTATGTTTTTCGTGTGTATATTAAACATTTGCTAACTTGGATAGCTTGATTTATATTTACTAGAAATGTAAGTTTATAGGCAATAAATAAGTGTAAGATTTTTTTTAAAAATGTAGTTTTTTGATTGGGAGCTCATAGTAGGATTTTAAAATGGTACGGTAGCTCAGTAGTTTCGTCAGTTTGGCGACCACTGACCAGACCCGCAGCCAGTCAAAGATGTAGAAGGGGTCCAGTAGAAGTTAGGAGTGCCCGATCAAACCATATTATAGTTCATCACCATATTATAATTCATTAGCAAGCCTACCGTGAAAATTTTATTTGACCAGTAAAAATTTAGAGGGGACACCCCCGTGGATACGGGCCGGCCATTGACACAGATCATGAGTTCAATAGCAAAAAATGAATTACCACCAAATCATATCTCTACGACAGCAGTCTTTGTCCCTTTTTTTTGTGCTGATTGTACTCGTAAGCACAAAGCCAAAGAGCGTCAATAGGAGAAGTTGTCCTGTTTCCGGATCATGTTTACCAGAGACAAACAAAAATATAATAACTGGAACCAGCAGTCTTTTGTTTGCGGTGAGCAAAAAGCAATTTCCGTACCCTATAGATAAGCCCATGAGATGCCACGCATTCACGTAAGAAATCAATGGAGTCGATCACGGATGGATTTTCCCGTTTTTTCTTTCATTCTTTCTTTCTTTCTTTCTGTTTAAGTCCTTCTTATTCTTGTTCTTCCATCATTCTCTTCAACCAATTTATTCCCCTTTAACCCTTCGATCGTGTTTTTACGCCAAGTTCACCTCTCCCCCCACAACTATAATCTACTTGTACATTCAACGGAGATATTGGTTCTGCGAATTTTATATCATATCGTAAGATGGAGACACAATGTTCTACTCTTTGCTATGCGCTCTGCAGTTCCTAGCAAAAAAATATACACATGTTTTTTTTTTTTTTTTTGTATATTTTCATGTCAATGACTTCTCCACTGAAGACCGCAGAAGGGAAGCAGAAAGTCGAAGTGTCACCTTTTGGTAAAAATTCAGTTATAGATATTAGTGTTTTTGCCTTGAAGGACTAGAAAAAATCTTTAGGTTTTACGTCCCTCGATTATGCCTCAGTGGTAGATCGTTCACCTCCGGTGCTTGGGGTCCCTGGTTCGATCCCAGCTCGTGCCGTGTGGACTTTGTGATGGACAAACACCGTGCTTGTGGGTTTTCTCGGGGATCTCCCGTTTCCTCCCACTTCCATCATTTCATTCATTTCTCATCATCACCGTCTCCTTTAGCCTAACCGGCATAACCGTGGGACATAAAACTTAAAGATTTCATTTCATTTCATTTTTGTGACCAAAGTCGAGATAAAATCTTGTTACTGTTGTTATTGCATTCAGGTGCTGAACGTGTATGCGAAGTTTGTCGGTTGTTTAATTCAAGGTAGACACCCTACGATCAATTCTACTAATTACCTTACATTGAGTCCCATATCCATAATTAGGAAAAAAAGTGAAATGAAATCTTTGATTATTACGTCTCATGGTTATGACGGTTAGGCTAAAGGAAACAAAAACGGGTGATGATTGGAAATGAATGAAATGATGGAATGAAGGAAGTGGGAGGAAACTGGAGAACCCCGAGAAAACCCACAAGCACGGTGTTTGTCCACCTCAAAGTCCACACGGCGCCCATAATTAGGAGTTTCCGATCAAAGTCGCATATATTTTTTTTCCATGAATTGAAGTCCTGAATATGTATGGGAAGTTTGTTTGTTTATTCTCTGAATACCATATGCAAGGTACTTCTGGAACTTTCTTAAGTAGATAAAAAAATATCACATCCGCATTCATATCACACCCACATTTCTACTAACGTCCTCGAATGCAACATACATGACGATTTAGCAAATACAGCTTTATTTCATCTGTAGCAAGTTGATTTCAAAAATAGTTAATACTATTATAATTATAAATATCTTCTTTGTTTTTGTGAGTCCTATGATTCCAGAAGAAAGAGCCTGACGCCTTAGGTACCCGACCCGAAAATTATCACAGATTTAGCATCAGTAACTACGTACATAAGAGGCAAGCTCCTGGCACCTTAGGCACCCTGCAATAGTTATCCTCGAATTTTCTAAAGAACCCAATTCTTCAAGCTACGTATCACGTTAATTATACAGTAATAGGAAGCTTTAGAGGAATTTAGAGAGGTGTTTAAAAGTACAATAAAATGAAAGTCTGCCTCAGGATAGGGAAGAACTACAAGGAATCGAAAGTCTGGTTCATGGTAAGGAAGAAAAACTACAAGGAATCCAAAGTCTGGCTCAGGATAGAGAAGAACTACAAGTAATCGAAAGTCTGGTTCATGGTAAGGAAGAAAAACTACAAGGAATTCAAAGTCTGGCTCAGGATAGAGAAGAACTACAAGTAATCGAAAGTCTGGTTCATGATAAGGAAGAAAAACTACAAGGAATTCAAAGTCTGGCTCAAGATAGAGAAGAAAAACTACAAGAAATTTAAAGTTTGGCTCTGGGTAGGGAAGAAAGTACAAGAAAATGAAACTCTGACTCAGGATAGGAAAGAAAATTGACAATGCAATGAAAGTCTGGCTCAGGATAGGGAAGTAAAACTACAAGAAAATGAAAGTCTGGCTCCAGATAAGGAAGAAAAGTACAAAGAATTGAAAGTTTGGCTCAGAGTAGGTAAGAAAAACTACAATAGAATTGAAAGACTGGCTCAAGGTAGAGGAGAAAACTACAAGAAAATGAAAGACTGGTTCAGAATAGGGAAGAAAAACTACGAAGAAAGTCTGGCTCAAGATAGGGAAAAAAAACTACAAATAGTTGAAAGTTTGGCTCAGGGTAGGGAAGAAAACTACAAGGAAATGAAAGTGTGTTTCAGAACAGGAAAAAATGTCAAGCAAATTGAGATTGTTTTTTTCCAAAAAGAAAGAGAATATTTGTCTGATACTTGAATATATATATATATATATATATATATATATATATATATATATATATATATATATATATATATATATATATATATATATATATGTGTGTGTGTGTGTGTGTGTGTGTGTGTGAGAGAGAGAGAGAGAGAGAGAGAGAGAGAGAGAGAGAGTAAAAAAAATTTAAAAGTGTTTTTAAATTTACTTCGTTCTACAACTAGCCTATTCGACTTGTCAAAACATGCAGTGATTCTAGAGAGCTTTGGTTGATATGATACGTATGCTGAGGCCACTTGTTGCATTGCACTTTCATCCACACAGATCTGGGAGGTCGTGCCATCGATAGAGAAAGGGTTTGGAGAGGGAAACAGAAAAAAAAAAGGATCAACGATAATTAATTACAGGCGTTGTGACGTTGACAACACCAGCTCCGTCTAGCGGAATCGATCGTCACTACTCTGAGAGCGCCTATAAGCACAACCGGGCATTAAGTAACAAAAAAGAAAAAAAAATGCCAAAGAAAGGAGGAAGTAATTTACTTTCATCCTAATGCATCAACAATAAATAACTTCATTTTACTTACTTTATCTCAATTACTAGAAGCAAGAATAAGTATAAACTAAACATATCTCGCTAGTGATATGGACGACAAAGAAATATGGGCGTTTCAATAGTTTTTAGTTGAGTGCTGTGTGGACAGTACATCGACTCTCATAGTTTTGTGTGTCCCTACTTAGACGAATGGTTTGCATGGTTGGGAATTGAGAATTAGAGACATAAAGTTGAAAATACGTTGGAACAAACAGAGGCGGCTCTTGAAGGAAGTCGTATCGTTACATGCTAAAGGAGAAAACTTCGTACAAATTCAGAAAGCTCAACACGACTTGAAGCGATAAAATTTATGCATTTATTTATTCATTTTTGTCGATCTGATTTCCGCCAGAGCTGCCACAGGGCCCAACGCGTAGTTTAAGTAAGGATTGGCAAAACTGGTTATCATAAAAACCGGAAACCGGTTTTGATAGAAAATCGAACCTATTTTCAGAAACTGAATTTTTTGAAAGTTTGCAAATTCCGGTTTCCGGTTTTTCTACTAACCCAAAAATTTTGATTATGTGTCCACTACTAATTTAAAGCATATTTTCGCCAATCAACATTTTGCCATCATTTACTTAACACTTTCGACTTCGCATTCCGTGTAATACAATTTTACTTCTTTCTTGGTTGGCAAGTGTTCGGCAAAGCAAAAAATTGAAACGTAAGGCCAACGTTGAGAGTTGGCTAGCCTATCGTTTCCCACCTACTGCTGGCCCTATTTGCCTGTACTGCTAAGAAAAGTATTGCATTTGCATTCATAACATTTCTATTCACATCCGCAGTTAATGAGTTAACAGATATAAAGGATGTCCCATATAGAACGCAACTTTTGAAATGCTCACCATTTTTGTTCTAGTAAGTTGGCAGCACTGAACGTTACAAGATGTCCACCTGTTGTCTTTGTGGTTAGTATTCACTAGAGATCTGCACGGGCTCGGGTTTACAAAGCCTATATCACTTCTGGTCCGGACCGGGTTCGGACCGTAAATTTTTAAATATACAATCATATTTCTCAGGCCTAACTTTGTAAATATACTTAACAACGATATTAATTGGACCATTTTTTCTGGAGAACTTTTAAAGCACAAATAAAAATGCAATTTTGCGTTCATTATTAAGTCTATGTAATTCGGGATTATTTCGGGTTCATTTGATTATCACACGAGCTCGGACCGGGCTCGGGCCTAAATGCTAAAATAAATTTCATATTCTCGAGTCGGGCCTCACATCATAAATTCACGGGCCGGGTCCGGGCTAAAAGTTCCGGCCCGTACAGACCTCTAGTGGTCGCGGAGCGTCGAATAGCGAATAATCGTGATCTGTTTTCTGTACGGGTAGGAATTGACTGCTTCATGAAGGAACAGTGTGTTGTAGAGACCTGCACGGGCCGAATTTTTCGGCCCAAGCCCAATCCAGCTCGAATGTACCTAGGCCCGGCCCAGCTCGGGCCTGAAAATTTTTGGAGATTTTCGGTCCGAGCCCGGCCCGACCCGATAAACTTTAAAAGTTTTTGGCCCGACCCCGGCCCGATAAATTTTTAAAAAATTTAGCTCGAGCCCCAATCTTTCTCAAAATCTAGTATTAAACTTGACCTTACCCTCAGAAACATTTTCTAAACTCTGGTTCACAACCTGACGCCTGCCTCCCGAATGGTACCATTGCCTCCTAGAACTCTGCTTGTCATCCAGAGAACAAAAATTCCATTTCCTGTAACAAAAATCTAACTTAATTGATTTTTAGCATAAAGTGAAGATGGCAATATTGTTTAGCGAGAGGCAAAACTTTCCCACCCCTTGTCATATTTTGAGTTCAGTGAAGGTCAAGGTCAGAGCTCAATTTACCGCGCAATGACTGCAATCCTCTATAGTGAAAGTGGAGCCGCTAAGCAACATAAACTGTAAATAGCTATTGCATTCTTTGTAACATTTTTCACGGTCACATTTTTCAACGTTTGGTTTTATTCCAATTACCGTTTAACGAAAGTCAATAATTATTAAAGAATTGCAATTAATCGGCCCCAGCCCGGCCCGACCTGAAGAGAAATCAGTGTCGGCCCGGCCCTTAGAAATAACAGAGTCGGCCCGCCCAAGCCCGGCCTGCGGGCCGGGTTGGGCTTTGGGCCTCGGGCCGAGCTCGGCCCGTGCAGGTCTCTAGTGTGTTGTCATAGTGAAAACTCATTGTAAATGTTGTAAATGTTGTGGTGAGATTATCCCCAAACTCCGTGGAATGTTCGATCAACGTAGTGCACCAAATAAGTCGACTGTTATGACGTTGACCAACGGAATTTGAGAACAGTCTCAGCAGAACATTCACCACATTTGTAAAAAGTTTTTACTATGACATCACGCTGTTCCGTCGTGTAGTGTCCATTCCTACCTGTACCGTCAATAAGTTTAAGAAAACCAACACGTTCGATTTGCATGGACGATTTCAATTCATGACGTGTCTGTTTGTGGCATTATGTAGGAATTCTTATGACATGTCTGTCAGTGGCATTTGTGGGAATTCTTATGACGTGTCTGTCAGTGGCATGGTATATATAGGAATTATTTTGTGGGGGAAAAGTATTCAACTGGAGATGATTCAATGCTAAATGAGTGACGAAGGAGAAAATAACTACTTTGTCATTTTTTTATTCACTGAATGTTGTCACCTCTGATGACGAGTCAAGAATACAGTCGTCCAAGTTCCCTTTAAAATTATATTTTATCAAAATTACAGTAAAAATAAAGAAACATTCAGATCAGAAGAATATACCGGTAACACTTTAGGACATATATAAAAAGTTTTTTGTTAAAAAAATACTCATTATAACTTAATAGGATGTCATAATGAAATGTATATAGAAACATTGAACTATAAAACATTAATTACGATCATATACGTGTAGGGAAACGAAAATATTATGACTATAAACGCTTCTTTTGCTATAAAATTACATCACTTCCTATTTAAATTATGATATTGTCTTTTATTTTTAAAGTCACACTCGAAAGAAAATAGTTATTATTCTGTATTAGGCCGTTGATTAAAATTACTAATTCCAAGTATGATTTCCTAACTAATATTAAAATTTTTCATTATCTATTTTCTTTTTATCATACGATTTCCATATTTTAGAATCAAAAATTAATTTTAACTTACTATTTCCTTTAGTTTATTGTAAAGAGAGAGAAAACCAAAACAAACATACTGATAGACTGCCAACAGCATTAAATAAACATTAAATAATAATAAACGAACATTTTATATTTCTCAAAGTACCGCATAAATAATATAATACGGAGGAGCGTTGATATCAATTTGCAAATCATTAACACAAAATTCTTTAAATATATGAATAATTATTCTTTTAAAATATTCCTTTTCTTACTATAAAATAGTCACGAAATCCATTTCCACATATTATGAAGTACATTATGAACTGTCCATTACGAATCAAGAAATTCCACGCTTTGAACCGTTTACAAACACTTCGTCAAACTCTTCCTGCATCTACAAATCCTATTGATAAAAATGAAAAAAAGGCCTAGTGCATGCATTCATGGAGGCGTTCTGTGTCACCTATGTACAACCTGTGGAGTGGACCAGTTATTTCAGGTAGCCCCAGAAGGCACCAAAATATACTCGGGTACCCGTTTTATTTAATTTTTTCATTCTTCGATGAAAAATGGTCCCATTACTCTCTGATTACACACTACACTTTCATATTAATACTGCCCGATGTTTTTGTAGGATTTGTCCCACTCCAATACCTTCAGTTTTGTTTGTTAACACCCACATTAATATGAAACAACGCTTCTTCGCTGAAGGAAAAGTTGATGCACAGTTGGGGTTTTCGTTGAGACGATTGTGTGTCTACTCCTAGAAACGGGTGTGTCTAATTTACTGACCACAACATTTTCTTGGGCATCACCAAAACTATGAAAACCACAAATTTCGAATTTTCACCAGATATATCACTCAACACCACCAATATATCCACCAACTTTCATTGAGATATCTCAATATTTACAATATATCTATATAAAAATGTTAAAATTTTGGTATAACTTGGCCACCGCCAAAACTATGAAGGCCACAAACTTCTAATTTTCACGAAATATATCACTCAGGACCATCAATATATCGACCAACTTTCACTGAGATATGTTACTATATATCTATATCAAAAAATTGTTAAAATTATGGTATAACTTAGCCACCGCCAAAACTATTAAAGCCACCAAGCTCAAACTTTCACAAAATATACCACTCAACACCACCAATATATCCACCAACTTTCATTCAGATATCTCAATATTTACTATATATCTACATCAAAAATCTGTTAAAATTTTGCTATAAATTGGCCAGAGCTAAAACTATGAAGGCCACTAAGTTCAAATTTTCACGAAATATATCACTTAACATCACCAATTCATCCACCAACATTCATTCAGATATCTCAATATTTACAATATATCTATATAAAAATGTTAAAATTTTGGTGGATGAATTGTGGTGGATGAATTGTACCTGGTGAAACTGGTGGTAGAATAAAATCACCAGTTTCACCAGGTACAACAAATTCAATTGGTCCTTCTGACGATAAAGTAGAAACTGGACGATATTCAACAGTGGAAGATGACTCAATAGCAGTTTGAGTCATTGGAATAGTAAACAAATCAAGTTCACTTGTACAACATTCAGGACTACTTCCACTGAGTAAAGCCATGATTAACTAAATATATCACCGAAATATTTTCGATTACGTTTGACCGGAGGACCGAATTGTACAATAGAAGGAGCCTTACGTTTTCGTGGACGTCTCTTACCACTACCGGTTAACAACTTACTAAGTTTATTTGCAGCTTTAGTTTTTAATGTTTCTCCAGCTTCTTCTACGCGAGCACGAACGGATTCTTTAAATGGACGGTCTTCTAGTACATCACCTGCAACTTGTATTCCGGTTTGTAACGCTTGTCGGCCTACAGCTTTGGCACCTTGCTTTAATAAAGGTAATGCAAAACGAAATAAACCTTTAAAGAAACTACCAATCACATGACCCCGTTGATAAACTGGACCTGAAAAGAAGGGAAGGCCACATCCCCGCTGATAATACGTATGTTGCTTTTTCATTTTCCAGGAGAACGTTTAAAATGAAGTGTCACTGTCAATGTCCCGGAACGAAATGGTAAATTTCGTCCTGCGTGGTCCTTTAGTAGTAGTTAAAGCAAAATTTAGAGAGTGGTATATAGTGAATATCTTGATATCGTAACGTTTGAACTTTTCCATAAGTCATATTGCCAACAGTTGCAATACGTAGTAAGGGAGCTTGTGTATCTCCCACCAATTGATATTCAATAAGATCAGTATACACAAAAATTTGAAAAGGATATCCAATATCTAAGTATGGTTGTTTAAATCCCTGTTTTTGAATAACAAGGTCATTTTTTTTTATGAAAACCTAGTTGTATAGCCAAAGTAGGTGAAAGTGTTATAAATTCAACGTTTGGTTCAGAAGCAACATGAATAATATTGGAAGCGTTAAATCGTATAAATTCTGAAACTTTATTTAATTCTTCCAGTAAGTGTTTAATGTTTGCATAATATCCAGAAGTAATTTTACTTTTCATAATTTTATGACCTTCTAATTTGTACCAAACGATATTTTCATCTTCGGTGACATTATGACACGTTAAAGGAATATGTATTTCACTTAATCCGACACACCAATCCGTATCTGTTAAACGTACAGTATTTTTCAAATTATTAATGAAATGGGTTGGACTATTTTTAGGATAAACGTCTGTACTTGCATTTGAAACCAGTGTCATGTAGAAGCTGTCTTCTATGCTTTCAGAAATCATTTTCGTTTAAAGTGAAGCGTCAAATTTGAAGTTCCAAAACGAAATGGTAAGTTTATACCGAGTTCATCTTTTAAGTTTACTTCTATCGTATCAAAATATTTCTTTTCAACTTTCACGTACTGCGGGTTATGAAATAAAATATTTTTGATTCGTCCATACCGCTCGTAAAATATACTAATTTTACGAAGTAAAGGTCCAATTTCTTCTTGTTGTTTTACAATATCCACACATACGTTAACTTCTGTTGGAATATTATAATCAAGGTTACAGGGATATTTTCCCTGAGGAGCCAGAAATTGTTCCCTATGTTGATCTTTTATATACACCACTGAATTATAAAAATTTGAATTTCCATTCATAAAACCGAATATATGTTGTAAACCTTTTGTTATGTCTAGAATACACCGATCACGTGACCGGAAGGAATGTTGAATATACACTTGATTCTTAAAATAATTATATTTTATTATACGTACTTTCTCGGGAATTAGATTTAAGATGGCTTTAATGGATGCATAATATCCCTCCGTTACTTTAACAGGATATCGAATATATTCACCATCAATAAATGTATCGATTGTAATTTGTTCACCCGGACCAACATCATAAAAACTCCACGGTATATTAATTTGTGTTAAGCCCACAACCCACTCTCCGTCCGTTAAATCTATGGCCCTTGCAAGTTTTACTCGAAATGAGGATGTTGTATTATCAAAAAGTATACTACTTGCGTTGGAAGGTAACATCACGTAAAAACCGTGTTTCAATGACGAATTCATTATGCAGACTGAATACTAGATACTCGAATCCACGAATTCATACTTTCTGGCTATCCTAACCATTTTACGAAAACTCACCCCTTCTTACGTTGAAGAACTTTTTCAATTAAATAGGTCTTGTTTGAGCTTAGAAATACTTTTTGTAATTCTTCAGCATAAAATATTCCTTTAATTTCATCACCATTCCAGTCTTTTAATTTATAAGTTACAGGATTTGATTTTATACACTTATCAACGAGAAATATTTCTCGAGACCAATTTGGCAAATATCCCTTTTCAAGTTTATGTTTATATTTAGTAATGCGAACATAATCTCCTGCTTGAAATTTACAAGTTAATTTCTTCTTATGTACAGTCTTTCCGTACAGCGTATTCCACACATGATTGATATTTGAATCATTTACTTCTGCAGGTGCCATTTTAATAGTTGAATGATAACTATGATTATAATTGTGTACAATTTGATCCAACACATCAATGTACCGATACGTATTTTCTGCAGTAAAATAACGATATATTTTACTTTTAATGGTACGAATTACTCTTTCTACTAACGCACATTTCATTTCCGAATGTACACTATAATGATTAATCCCAAAATCTTTAAACACTTTCTTTACATGGCGATTATAAAATTCTGACCCTAAGTCAGTTTGAACGTGAACCAGTAATGGCACTTGCTTTAAAATTGAAGTTATTGCATTAGCCATTTCAGGCCCTTTCTTTGTTTTCACAGGAATGCAATACAAGTACCGCGAAAAAATGTCAATTGCACATAAAATATAGCGATATCCGTCATTATACTTTGCAATATTTTGCATGTCCGCCAAATTTTAATGTTTCATTAGGACCACTAACATAATATTGTTTCCGTGGAAATGTTTTTCGTATTGGAGCGTGCATTGTATATGCATCTTGTGATGCTAACAATTATTTTAATTTTCTCTCAGGATAATTTTGTTTTACGTTCTAATGTACTAACACTGGATAAAGATGCAGGATCTGAATACTTGTAATAGATTTTTGATAATTTTGTCATTTCTTATTTACATTTTATATTCTTTCCAATACCGAAATACGTTAGCTGCAATTGCGGGAGATACTGCAGTCGAAGAAGAATGCCGTTTTCGAATTTTACTGCTAGGCACTTTCGGGGTTGTAAAAGCTGGTGAAGGTGGTCCTGGTGTACGTGAACTAATAAATTCCCGAGGAACATTAATATCATCCAATAACGTTTTAAACGACTGTAATCCTACTGGTTGTGTTGAATATTTCCGTGTACGAACGACATCATTTACTAAATCGATAATATTGGAACCGGGAATGATATTTCCATCGATAGCCACTGTACCTGTTTGATCCACGAGATTTTCTGTGAATTAATGAGTTGTTTAAGTAATAAATCCGTTTTCCTTCGAAGTGTTTTTGGTACTGATTGTAATATATCGGGTACAAGAGTTAAAATACCACTATCTGTACGACTATTTGAATATTCTGAGTCAACAATGAGTAAGGCAATAGGATTTTCTGGTGTGGGACCCGATTTATAATGTAAATATTGATGTAATACGTGCTGATACAATTTCCATTTTTGTTCTCTACTCACATCTGTACGTTGTAAGATTTCGCTCATATCTTTAGTCTTGATTGATGTGCTTCATGCTTCTTTAAATTAGATTGTATTCTATGAAGTGCATTTTCTGGAACTAATAGCATTTTACGTAATTCCGACATGTTATCTTCCAAAAATTGTTGAGGCTAAGGCACCAATGAGTGGCCCGAGAATTAATGGAAGTAATGCACCACCTTTCTGTAGTAATAATTTCTTTTTCTTTTTAACAGAAAGTTTTGAGGAGAGAGCACGTAAGATCTTCTTATGTCTACGGAGCCTTTGCTTCTGAATTAATGATATGGGGATATTTCCTTTTATAGTATTTTTTGCTACTTGTGATATGGTACGAATCAAATCACCCGGTGCGTTTTGAAGAATAACTTTCCGATCGGATGGTTTGCATTTCGCAAGCGTGCAGAGCGTATTATAATGATGTTTTACCTTCAACATCTTGATGCTAACTAAACATAAAACGGTGTGGCCGTGTTTTTAACACTATTGTACACATGCATTATTTCTCCGGGAAATATATTTGTTCTCAGTCGTAGGGCATCATGTGTTTGTTGTGTAAGATCAAACAATAAATACGTGTGTGGTTTTTGTGTAATTTCCTCAAAGACATTCACGAGTTGTTTGCTTTCACGAGGCATAATTTGTCTTGCTAAATATTCAATTTGTAACTTATCACGTGGATTCTTGAATACCACTATATAATGTGCATTTAAACTAATATCTCGAGCATGCCGGTTTTTTGGAAATAAATTCTGAACAATAAATATTACGGTTAATTTCTTGTGGTGAGCGTACTTGGTAAATAATTTGGCCACTTCGTCATTTGTTTCTGACATTAAATCATCTAATATGAGTAATGAATTTTCACTTATATCAAAAGTATTTATATCGGGGATTCCTTCCAGAAAACGTATTTTTGCATCAACGTCCAAGGTTGGTATAACTGCGTCATAACACCATACAATTTCTTTAAAGGAAACATTAAACATATCATTTCTTTCTTTGATTAATCGATTCACAAAGTGAGTTTTACCAGCACGGGAAGGACCGGCTATGAGAATAGTGCACGGATGTTCAAAACGTAACATCATCGTTGCAAATGACACAATGTGATAGAAACTCTGCTTTTTATTCCCAAAAAAAATGAGTCTCTGGCCAATCATTTATGAGATCTATAGCCATACGGAACAGTAACACTTTTTGGTACGTCAGTCACAATGTCAGCGTCTATTCGTCTGCGTTTACTGGTCACCATTCGATTTGTCTTTAGTTCTCTTCGAGAAAAGATGCGCAAATCTGGTTTCCGAACAATTTTGGAGGGCATTTCGATTACAGTTGTCTCCCGATTCCCCGTCACTAAATCATAAAAACTATCAAAATTAATTTTATCACTTGTTCTGTGATTTAATGTTATTCTACGTATTTTATAGACATATTTCATTTCGCCACTAGCATTGCGTAAAGCGTAGGCGTAATTCTTTGCACCTAATGCTATTACTTTACGTATTTCCCAACCTTCGGGAACTTCATTTATTAACCCACCCAAATACGAACTTAATTTTAATGGGAGTTGCTCATCTTTTCTTTGTATAAACATGATACTGTCCGTATCGCAATAGATTACATTCTGTTCTCCAACACTAGTTAGTAGATCATACAGCCACAGTCGTGCCCATGATGTTATAAACGCTGCAAGCACAACATTGGAAAATGCTAATGGGATATTTTCACTCTCACAGTCTTTATATTGAACAATTAAATGAGTTTCACCAACTGGTGTTACAGTTTGAATTTATGATCTGTTAAAATTTTCAAAAAATCCTCTGCTGTATCAACCATTGTGCACTGTGAAAGGTCTGTTCTTTGCCCCATTTCCCGTACAGCGAATTCAAAAACAGTTTCGCTGTACTGCGCACGCCTGGATTATATTCTATGTTCTCATAATTTAACTGTATTCCCTCATGCCTGAAATATTCTTGAATGTACTTTTCCTGCTCTTCTTTTGTAGTGCATTCTGCAGGAAAGCCTGAAGCTTCTTGTTTCATTTGTAAAAAGGATTTCACATATGACCCAAATAATCCTTCACAAACATCTTTTTCCGGGACTAATAAATCAATCTTCCATATTTCATGAATTTCAATTAGCTCATACCCCTTGTCTAATGCTTTGTGCAGTTCGGGGGTACAGAACGTACCAGTAATGATACGTTCAAGGTCTATGTAAGTACATTCATCATCATTTTGTTCATCCATGCACGATTTACATAATCCAAAGATTAATCTTCCTCCCGTAACATAAGGGAGGATTGGAAAATATAAATCGGAGGGTGGAAGAACACTGCATTTTACAAGTTCATGAATGTTTCGCACATTGGGGAAATTGGGGCCATTGTGTACTTTAGGTACATTCACAGGCATGCCTCGTTTACACATTGTTGCGGGGTAAAGCGAAGTGACATCTACGTAAACTACGTATTCGTCCTCTGCACAGTCTGCATATAACTTAAAATTTTCTGTTCTACCTCCTTGATAGGCAGATTTCGGAATGAGAGGATCACGAATATGTTTGCACCGTTGTTCGAGGATATTCTGTATATGTTTATGACGTTTTACCATTGCATCCCATTCACATTCCCAAATTTCTATTAAATTATAACCTAATTTTTTCAAATAGTTGCGGCAGTGCACTGTTTGTTCATATCTCTTTTCAAAAGTGTTGCACGCACCATTTTCTTTGCATAAAATGCTATTTCTATTATCTTTATAACAGCTTTTACAACCGTGCCAGAAACATTCCATGAACTGGTATATAGTGTTTGTTTTAGCGTCAAAACCATCGACTTTATATCTGCCAAACCGTTCCTCCAACGCATTATTCGAAGTAACAATAGATCTTTTTGTTACATGTTCCATATACTTCAACCATTTTAATGCTTTAATACTCTCTTGTTGAGTAAGTTGGAACCCGTTTGGAGGAATAACTGGAATTGTGTTTTCAATCAGGTAATGACACCGGTACGTCAACATTGCTAGACTGGCGATCGTCGTGCTGGAAATAAAACATTGATTACCATTTGTTTTCTCTTCAATCATGGAGGTAAGTTTAATTACTGCCTCCGCCAATATACGCACATCGTTTCCGGCAGTACTCCAACAATTCTTTCTGAAAATCAAAAATATCACCATTCCGTACTCTCTCTTCATGCCACAGGAAAAGTTCGGCCCGGTCTGCCGTACTACGTGAGTCCGGGTCATAATAATGCAATGCCGGCCATTCTCCAACATAATTTTGATGTTCCTCTGTATTAAAGAGGTATGGAAAATCTCCCTTTTTCAATTCAACATTCAATCCTAAGGTTTTCGGTAATTTGGATAATTTTACACCAAGATAAAGAAAATGTCCCGAAAATAAAAACGATTACTAATACTAATTTGAAATATCTTTTGACCGTGCATAAGAACATATGGAGTTATTTTTGTTTCTCAATAAGTGTGCGACTACAAAATAGGCCATCATATCGCGAATTATTGTGAGCAAGTGCCACAATGATCTGATACTCTGGCCTTTCCATAAGCACATGTTCAATAAATGCCTCCATGGTTGTGAAAGAAAACATACGATTCCCGGATATTTTATCTCCGCACTTAAAACACAAACTATCTACTCCTGTATTTATGCAGTGGAAACATACATTCAAACAACAACACAAATTTACGGCATGCTCCCGTTCACCTTTCACATTTGGTGCTAATAGCATGGTTTCCACATCAAATATAATGTACAAAAACCGTTCAGTGCGTTTTAGTTTACACTTTTGAACGAAACATCGATGGCCAACAGTTACGTGCACTTTACAAAGATTACAATAATAGTCGCAGCATACATGAGCTGATTTTCTTTTTCTCACATCGTAAATTACACCACATGCGTTACACAGTTTCACGTAATCACATGTGGATTTCTTTACTTTATTTAGTGTTAAATGGTTATTAAAGCAAGTGCCTTCAGCAAAGTTTCTATTACATTGTGTACAGAGTTTCTATTACATTGTGTACAGAGATGTACTAGTTTTGCGTTAGTTTCTTTACTATGAAAATGTTCACAGTACGAACATCTCATCTGACATTGGTGAGCCGCACGTGTTTCATAAAATCCTTCCAAGCACGAAAAGCAAAAACTTGTCTTACCCATAAACGAATATTCTTAATGGGTTGAAAGTGGCCCACAGTATCCCCTCTCTGATACAGAATAAATATCTTTTTCTCCGCATTTATTCCTGGGTAGCGTACCACAGGTGTTCTGGAATTTTCCGGTAGTTCATATACTACAATTTGATAATTCTTTTTCACTAAATAATTTTGAAAAGCAACTACATCTTCCAAATCAAATCCCTGTTTCCGCTCAACGTACATTTTTGCATCATTACACATTTTTTGTGTTTTATTTTGCCAAGTTTTCTTCGTAAGCAGGGTCATATCATATAAGGCCTGCTTACTTTGTTCATGTTTTGTAATCCAATATACTATGGATTTTGGCAGACAAAGAAAATCACTATCCTTTGTGGCCACCACATGATCCTTGAAAAACATACTCATTTATGCATATTTTCTTACCGCTGCGCGTTTAGATATACCCTGCCCGTGTAATCCATCAACAATGTCAAACCGGAACTCTAATTGATTCCCTAAAAGAAATGATTCATTGCTATTTAATACGTTCTCCATCGTTTTAAGAACGACATCGGTATTCAAATTTTGACGTTTTCGCCATGGAACAAACGCTTCTTTATTTAGGAGATCTCGGTCGGAATTTATTCTTAAACCAACAAAATCGTGGGGTCGTGTATCCCTCAAAACGGTAGAAAGCGCATAATCCATCATGGACGTAATATAATCCATAGGATTTGTAATTACATGTTGTACAGTTGGTTTTACAATAATTTCCACCCCTTTCATATTAAAACGCGGGTACTCTCTCACATTTCTCCCCACAATTTCAAACATATTACACTCTATTTCATTCCCTCCATACCCTTGCAATGGAGGGTGCTGAGATGTTGTGGGTCGCATATCTTCTGAATAATGTGCATTATTCAGACGATCAACACGTGCATTTTCTTCCTCAATTTCTTGCAATTTCTGCCACATCTCTGTAAAGTCAGTTTCGGAATTTTGAATTTCTAATGGTTCATCCAAATTAATTTCATTTAATAGTGCCCAATCAATATGTAATGAGTCATCATCATCATCATGTTCTGATTGAACATTTTCACGATTTCCCGTAAATGAAAAGAACGCGGATACACTTTTATCACTCACTCGCTCTAACTGTCCCTTCTCAGAGGCCACATATTTTAAATATGACATAAATGCCGCATCATACAATCGATCTTCACGAAAAAATCCGTGGTCAAAGAGCTCTATAATATCCGCTGGTGAGCGAGCATTATTAAGTATGATATATTGATTATTTTTAAAATATAGGCACAAAAGCGATAGTAGATCACTTACAATTTCAGACGATCCAATATACCCTGCTGCTTGCAGGTCCACTACCTGCTGCCACGTATGTAAAACACGTTCAGCACTATCCAACCCTCTCAATCTTCCCTGGAAAATGGTTTCATCAATAACGTTAAATTCTTCGAAGTAAAACTCCATTTTTTCTGTAAAATACAAGACAAAAAAGTGCAATCAATATATGTATACAATGAATAAAAAACCTGAAAACAAACAGAATTTTGAAAATAATAATAATAATAATAATAATAATAATAATAATAATACTTACCGAATATTAGTTTATCTCTGTTTAAGTAATAATCCAATTCAATTCCACGTCTTTCGTCGCTTTTCTCTCTGCCTCTCTGCTTTTCTCGCTTCTATTACTTATTATTCCCTTCAGCACCTAAAACAGAAGAAAAAAACTGTACTTAGTTACCGTATTACGACTTTTCAAATTACAAAAATATGATATTCAACGTAGCACTAACATTCCCAACCATATTGGCTTTGCATGTAAGAGAGCCATGGTTCGATTCGCGGTGCAGATTCTGTTTACCTCTCCAATATAAGTTTGTTCATACACAGTAAAAATATACCATTTATAACTGACAAAAGTCTACAGTGCAAGCAAGCGTACGGTTTTCCACGTGGGACAACCTTGGTTCAAGTTCCGGCAGTGTCATGGCTCCCTACTCAATAAAAACTTCCTTCTTACAATATACTTTCTAAATACCAGTTATACGTCTTACACAATTCATAGCTACATACAAGAAACAATACCTGCTAAGGTGCAGATTCTGTTAACTACCTCTCCAATATAAGTTTGTTCATACACAGTAAAAATATACCATTTATAACTGACAAAAGTCTACAGTGCAAGCAAGTGTACGGTTTTCCACGTGGGACAACCCTGGTTCGAGTTCCGGCAGTGTCATGGCTCCCTACTCAATAAAAACTTCCTTCTTACAATATACTTTCTAAATACCAGTTATACGTCTTACACAATTTATAGCTACATACAAGTAACAATACCTGCTTTATCGTACGGATTTTCACGTGGAAAAGCCTTAGTTCGATTCCCGATGCGGATTCTGTTGACTTCCTGTTATGTCTTACACAATTCATAGCTATATATAAGTAATAAATTCACACTTCAAGCATAAAATTTAGCGTACGGTTCTCCACCTGAGAGAATACTCATTCGATTCCTGGTGCAATCATTAATGTTGATTCCCTCTACCCTACATATTACATTATACTATATCTTAGTCAAGTTATAATTGCATAAAAGTACACCGAGTCATATCATTTTCAATGCCGGAAAATCCCCAATCAATTTCCGATAAAACAAACACTTTCATTCCCCTTATACTCCAGACAATTACAATATGTCCCTTTCCCATATAAAAGTAAACAAATATAATACAAGAAAACTACAACGTTAGTATTTACCAATCTTCTAGTCTCTCCTACTAGTAAAATATCTTCTTCGCAAACTTAACACTTGATGTTCCTGCTGTCTTATTTCTAAATGTACACATCATGCAAATGCATCAGTATTTATATACCCTTCAATCTTTCCAGAAGTTTCGAGTGTGTCCTTTCCCCTATTCCAACAATAATAAATTTAAAAAAGATCTCGAAGTTTCCAGTGCTTTCTTTCACTCATTCCAACGATCACAATTCCAGAATATTCTCCAGCAGCTGCCGCGTTACATGTCATGCATATTAATGTATTAAATTGTTCTACGTGTGTGATCTGCATATTTTATTTCCGAAAGCTCTTTCTGTATTCTGCTTGTCCAATTAACATTTCTTTTTCACCGGAAATATTTATTATGTGTCATGTTCTCTTTACAACCTCCGGCCGCAGAAGAATACATTATCATATTTCTTCTGTGTCATTAATATGCGGAAAAAAGGTGTATCCATTCTTCAAACTGTCATACTATAAAAAGACCGGTCGTAAAAACAATTATTATGTACAACATCTCCACGAAATATGTAATTCAAAGCTATTCATCAATGTCAAGTTTAATTGTAAAATGCAAGAAAGTAAAGCAGCTTGCTACGTGTTATGAATATATAATTAGGAATTCACTTTACCTTTATCTAACAAACTACTAAGCACGAGGTTGATAGCCTTTCTTAAATTCGTTGATTCCCTTATACATATCCCGAATGTTTTTATTTTTACTATTATCTTAAAGTTCCTTCATTTTAGCTTTTAAAAAATCGCGTTTCTTTTTTCTAAAAGCTTTGGAAGTTTCCGGTCTAATGTCTACGAAATTTTGTTTAGTTATTTTTTTCGGATTTTGTAGCCAACGTAATTTTGCCTGTTTTCTCTTCTCTGCTAGTTGAATGCATTCCTGGTCGAACCTAGTGCTCTCGAATTTTTGTGACGTTTGCGGTTTTCGGTTTTTGAGAAAACCGGTTTTCTGAAAACCGCAAATGCGGTTTTCAAAACCGAAACCGCGAAAGCGGGTTTCAAAACCGAAACCTCAAATACGGTTTTCAAAACCGAAAACGCAAAATCCGTTTTCAAAACCGAAACCACAAAAGCGGATTTCCAAACAGAAACCGCAAAAGCTCTTTTCGAAAGCGAAAGCCGCCCGAAACCGTGTTTGCGGTTTTATAAGCGAAACCATGTTTTTCCTTTTCAAAGCAGAAACAATGTTTGCTGTTTTTAAAATTACACCTTTTAACAATTGTGAAAGCATGTATAAATCGAAACAATTGTATTGATTTATATGTGTTTTAACTTTTTTTTGTTTGCTCCAAGACTATTATGGTAATATCTGCAGTGCTGTGCGAAAGGGATAGTTCGATGGTTGTACAAGTCACAGCTAAATTAGGGCTGGTATATTTTAAAATGAGAAAAGAGGGGGGTTCTAAACCATAAGTACTGATGTGAACATGTGTTACAAATACTGACCTGGAATCCTTAGCACTTTTTTTAGTTATTTTTTTGATATCACTTCCAATGTACTTTTCGGCTGCAGGGAAGCAAACTGGATCCCACGTGATTTTCATATATGTTGTAAATTAGACCACGAGGAACACGAATCTGAAGGAATTTTGACATTTCGAATGTCAGAACTTGAGATATTCGAACATAAAGTGACCACGGAAGCAAACTAGACCCCAACTGATTTTTATATTTTTTGTAAATTAGACCACGAGAAACACGAAACTGAAGGAATTTTGACATTCCAAATTTCGGAACTCCAGATATAGGCAGTTAGAAACCTCCTGGAGGCATGTCAAACGGAAACCTTTTGTCTGGGTTGCAAACCCCAGACCATTCTCATACATGAGATTACTGAATGGCCTTGACATCCATCCAGTTACTCCGAGAAGTAATTTAAATTAATGCAGGTCTGAGGGCGTACAAAACGTAGTTCAGAATTAATTATAAACATGGGAATAGAAATTCAAAGATAAAATTCACACAGGAATAATTTAAAAGAATTTAATGATCTGAAGTTGAATAATTGAATAATCACATAGCATGGTATGGACTGGTGTGACTAAGACTAGAGGAGACAATGCATAATCACTTACTTTTGGTAACGGTGATAAGCAGAACCTCTGATGGACAGAACAACGGAGTAGAAAAACTAATTATGAACGCTCTGATTCAGTCTCAACGTCAAAATACAACTTCCAATACCCGGAAGAGAATCCGATAGTAACATTATTTATATGATTTTTCCGTCATGTCAGCATTCTTCGTGCATCTTCCTACTTCTAGAAGTCATTGCCGGTCATTTGCATTGTAGAAGTCAAGGCCCTCTAAATTTTCCATTGGATTAAGAATCCTAAAGTATATTCAAACTGCCTCCACTTCATATATTGCCTATTTTATTCACATTTTCCAGTTCAATTCAATATTTTGATTACACATTGTGGTACACAAGAATATATATATATATATATGTATTATATTAAACAAATACAACGCAGACGACAGTACCGAAGAGGAGTCGCCCACAATCGCCAGCAGTCGGCAAGACGGAGATCACCGATGGTATGCGACATTTTAAGATAAAAGACAGGAGCACGTCTCAAACAGCATCAATCGACCCAGGTTGCTCACATCACCTACAGTCCTAAGGCGCCTTCCCATTGGGAACACCTTTCCCTCTCACGGCGCTCGGTCAATTGAGAGATATCTTTCCTTAAGCCCTACGACGCTCGGCAATTGGGTTCCCTTTCTCTCTCACGACGCCGGGTCACCGAGAGAGACAACTAATCACACAAAATTTATCCCCTCTCACTACGCCCGGTCAAAGAGAGAAACCTAACCATATACGTCCGTCCGTAGGATTGGAGAAAAATACACAAACACATACGTAGGCATACCAAACTTGTGAGAGAGCAGCTTCGAGATCATTTCTTTCATATACGAGGCTTGGTCCCTTAAGTTCAAAATTAAGTTTTTTCCCAATTTGATTAAATGCGATAGATGGGCTCAGGGGGGCGGTGACAGACAAAATCACATTGTTTGGAAATATTGTTACCACTGTTTAGTGGTTGCAAGGCAACAAGCAAGCTCATACATTTTTCCCTCGTTCGTGTTCTGTGGAATGTCGTTAGTGGTTGTCCGCTATTCCTCCTACACAAAACAAAATGAATCTTAGTACATATGATAGTTTGGCAGAACTATGACAATTTGCGGGACCCAACATGAACTAAATTAAAGTTCCTTCTAACGTTAGTTGATATAGCCTACTTTAGTGAAAAGGTATACACAAGGCGTGGTCATAAACTACAGAGAATTAAATTTATAGCAGCAACTACTGAAACAAAAACCATTTGATGTAATTTGTCCGATAGCCTGATTCGTTGAAACATGCAGGTCAAGTTGGAACACGTTTTGACTTGCCAGTCAGAGTCCAGTGCTGCTAGAATGAGATTGTGTTTACGGTGTCTGTCGAAACCTCCCTTTGTAAAAGCGACGCGTTATGCACCACCAATTGTGCACACATCTAAAAACAATGCGTTGCTACAGGAAAAGAACACTCGAGACACACAGCAAGCATCGCATGCTGGGCAATGAAGAGGAAAAGAATACGAGGGTGTTCAGTGGGCCAGCGAATATCTTCCGGTTGAAGATCCAAGTCAATGATAAATCCATTGGGAAACGCGACTGCTCAGAAATTAAACATCTCCTCGCTCTTTACCGCTTTTATGATCAGCTGGAACCAGCCGAGAAGCAGTTCTTTCTGGAAACAGTGCGCCTTCTGTTTATTGATTCCAGTTCGACTGGAGGACATCCGCCGCCTACGCCACTGCTAACCCTGTCCGGGGCATCAGTGTTACTCCTGTCCATCAGCCCTTTCGGCACCCTCGACATCGGCCAACAAGAGATCCCGAATCAACAGGCTAATGCAACGACCGTTAATGAATATGAGTTCTGGACGCCTTTGCCTATTGAAAGATCCCCAGCCAACAATGTAGATCAACCTGACGACGTCCAGCCTCCCATGCATATAACCACTCTTAAGATTTTGTGCACACATCTAAAAAAGTATGCGTTATAAGAAATTTTAGAACGTAACCACCCTTAAGATTTTGTGCACAGATCTAGAAAAAGATGCGTTATAAAAAAATTTAGAATGTAACCTCCCTGTGTAAAAGCATTGTATAACCACCCTTAAGATTTTGTGCACAGATCTAAAAAGGTTGCGTCATATAAAATGTTGGGATGTAACCTCCCTGTGTAAAAGCGAAGCGTTAAGCATATAACCACCCTTAAGATTTTGTGCACAGATCTAAAAACGATGCGTCATATAAACTTTTGGGATGTAACCTCCCTGTGTAAAAGCATATATAACCACCCTTAAGATTTTGTACACAGATCTAAAAATGATGTGTCATATAAAATGTTGGGATGTAACCTCCCTGTGTAAAAGCGATGCGTTAAGCATATAACCACCCTTAAGATTTTGTGCACAGATCTAAAAACGATGCGTCATATAAACTTTTGGGATGTAACCTCCCTGTGTAAAAGCATATATAACCACTCTTAAGATTTTGTACAGATCTAAAAATGATGCGTCATATAAAATGTTGGGATGTAACCTCCCTGTGTAAAAGCGATGCGTTAAGCATATAACCACCCTTAAGATTTTGTGCACAGATCTAAAAACGATGCGTCATATAAACTTTTGGGATGTAACCTCCCTATGTAAAAGCATATATAACCACCCTTAAGATTTTGTACACAGATCTAAAAATGATGCGTCATATAAAATGTTGGGATGTAACCTCCCTGTGTAAAAGCGATGCGTTAAGCATATAACCACCCTTAAGATTTTGTGCACAGATCTAAAAACGATGCGTCATATAAACTTTTGGGATGTAACCTCCCTGTGTAAAAGCATATATAACCACCCTTAAGATTTTGTACACAGATCTAAAAATGATGCGTCATATAAAATGTTGGGATGTAACCTCCCTGTGTAAAAGCGATGCGTTAAGCATATAACCACCCTTAAGATTTTGTGCACAGATCTAAAAACGATGCGTCATATAAACTTTTGGGATGTAACCTCCCTGTGTAAAAGCATATATAACCACCCTTAAAATTTTGTACACAGATCTAAAAATGATGCGTCATATAAAATGTTGGGATGTAACCTCCCTGATTTACTTAACACTTATTTACTTTCTACTTTTCTTAGATAAAGATCGTTTTTGTACCTATTTATATTAAAAGGAATGTGAGATGGTCGTTGCATTGCAACCATTTAACAATCATGACAGTAATTAGAAACAATGTGCTTTTACCCTGTTTTGTTTTCTACATGTTAACATTGTTACATTGTCGAATTTTTTTCGTTTTATGAACACGTCAAAAATTGTCATTTGTTTACTGAATTTTAAAAATTTACATAAAGTTCGATTTAGTGTCCTTTGAGGTACAGTTCTCTGCCAGCAATGCACTTATTCCAAAGTTGAATCCGAGAATGGGAGCATTTCTGGGAGTCTTGTAAGGGCGTTCAGCTGTTCTGTCGGGTCTCTCTAAATGTTGTGATTGGTGTCAAAATGTTTTGATTTTTGAGAAAAGAGAGAAGACATATGTATTTCTATTCGTAGAGTACGATGGTTATGGACAAAGAGGCATTTTTCCTTTGCCTAGACTCGCGACTAGACCCGTGCCATGAGTTAAAATCCTTTGCATAGACCCGTACGAAATGTTTGGTTATTCGGTAAACTTTTAAATAGTCATTTGCCTGTTTGAATGACCAAATCTTAGTTCTTGTTGGGTCCCGCAAAATGTCATAGTTCTGCCAAACTATCATATGTACTAAGATTCATTTTGTTTTGTGTAGGAGGGATAGCGGACAACCAGTAACGACACTCCACAGAATACGAACGAGGGAAAAGTGTATATAAGTTAAATAGAGAAGAAGCCACTCTTCATAATTCGAGTTAAGAATAGCCGGCCTATAAGGCCGGGGCTCGGAACATTGTGCGCCGACGTGCCAATAGAAAAACCTACATTTCGCCTGTTAAGAAGATCGCGTGACACTTCTTACATTAAAAGAAACATGAGGTTCTTGTTGCCTTGCAACCACTAAACAATGGTAACAATATTTCCAAACAATGTGATTTTGTCTTTGTTAGTTTCTATTGTTTGCATTCATATAATGTGATTGTAAACTCCATTACTGTTGGAGACAAATGATGTGTTGGAGAATGGAGTATAATGTGAAACCTGATTTCTTATGACAGTTTGTTACTGCAATCTTTAATTGCATAAAGTATTGGTGCCATTCTTAGTTCGTAGCTCGCGTTCTTAGAGGGCATACTATTCATATTCAGTGCTAAAGAAAATACGTGATAAATACGTGACCATATGCAATGTCAAGTAACTTAACAAGACGACAAAACAAAAAGATAAAACTAATTTTGAAATGTTTACATAAAAATCAGATTCAATGGGCTAAAGATATATATCGAGTCCAATACACTTTGAATAATAGCGAAAACAGTGAGAGTCGCAAAACACATAGTGAACTATTTTTAGGACGAAAGATGTTTAATTTTTTGGGTATTAATTGGATATTAAATTTAGGAATACTTGAAAGTTCTGAAAATAAAGAAGAGTTAAGTAATTTTATTGTAGAGAACATTGAGAAAGCATGGAGACGAAAAGAGAAAAAATATACTAAGAAGCACAGCAGTATTGATTTGTCAATAGGTGAAGAGATACTCATAAAGAAAATTATGAAAGCTTCTATTGAAAAGCGATTTCAACCGAAACTAAGTAGTCAGTACCAGGGACCATAAATATATAAATGTTATATGTATAAATATATTTTTGTTGTATACTGTGTGTTGTAAGTTCTGTAGGTTCAGAATTGTGCAATGGCTGTGAGGATCCATATGAACGTCCATGTAAGCATCCAGTATAACATTTCCAAAATAACCAGGTGCCAAATCCGAATCATCAGATGGATAGAAGAATTTTGTATGCGCAACATACATGCTATTTATCATCTCTACTGTAAGAATGGTCCGTGGTTCATCAATTGAATTCATCAAATAGTATAAAGAGCTCCTATTAGTGACAACGAGTGATGAACTTTGGTTAAGTTCTGTGGTGAGTCCGTTCAAATTCTCTTCTGCGTGCAGTGAACAATCCATTTTTTTTTAATTCCTATAAAACAGTTAATTTACAGGATAACTCCACAGAGGGGGTATTTTATATGTAACATTTCTCAAGAAAAGAAGTCGTGAGTGGTTGGACATAAACAGCTAATTATTCATTCATTCAGGATGTTGGCAAGTATTGCTTAGTAGGTCAATGTAACTTTGGTATTCATTTGTTTTTGAAAGTGATAATAGCGCCACCTTGAAATTGTAGCTGTAAAATCAACTGTATGTTCACGCCAGAATAAGAACACAGGTAATACGTGACGGATGTTAAAGAATTGAATGGTGCTAAAATGGTGTTGAAATGGTTTTAAATTAGAAAATCGTCTGTCTTTTGAGTATTTTGAAACCGTCCTGCAAGTAGTGTGGAATATAGGCCAATATGTTGTAGTATTAATAAGTGAATTGATGTGAGGCAATCAACAAGAACTGTAAGAACACAAAATTCTTAACCTTTACGTTTTTGATTTGTTTGGACAAACAGTACTTCAATTTCTGATGGGTGTGTTACATCAAATTACAATATTACGTTCATTATAATTGTAAATTCCGTTTGATTTAATAATCAATATATTTGGTAGAAACTTTAAAATTATTTCGAAAATTGGTGATTCGGTAGAATTAACATAAAACATATATGGGCACAAAAACTGTGAAATTTTTCACGCAATTAAATGAAAAGAAAGGAAAAGGCACATTAGTATATATGCATGTTGTTATATATCGTTACATTTATATGTTTATTTCTCATGTTTGCTTTTCTGGATTAAATGTTCTTGTTATTGAAGTCAGGGAATTTTTTTATTAAAATTAATTTCTTGCCCAACACTCCGCGTCAAAGGTGTGAATCGAGAACCCTTCCATAGGTGACAGCTTACTCAGTTTGGCGCATTACTGCTACAGTAGACTCTTCTACAGGGTGCGGCACGTAAAACCGGCCCGTCCCTTTATAAGACATCAGATGATGAACATAATCAATGATTAAACAAATTCAACACATAAAATGAAATGAAATGTTTTCAGGTGCTGAAATTGTCCTCCGCCCACTTCAACACACTTCTGAGCATATGTGAAGAGATTCATACACTTGTCAGTTGATTACATCCTGGATTGAGGTCTTGAGTTCTTCAATTGTTTGTGGAATTGTATCATATAGGCTCTACTCTTCCCTTTAACAGTCCCCACAAGTAAAAGTCACAAGTGAATAAGTCTGGTGACCGAGGAGGCGATGGCAACACGCTCGGTTATAGGATACGGCATTACCACACACTCACCCGACTTCACACAGCGAGACCTACTTCTCAACTGGTTTGGACACGTTTTACTGGCTGCGACTGCACCTACAGGATACGTGTCTCGACCCCGGCTTGACACGCTTTCTCTTGGTAGGAAGCTGAAAATAAGTTAATTGTCGCCAGAAACGCAATATACCATGACATTACGACGGGCCGATTTTACGTGCCGCACCCTGTATCTAGACGTTTAACAGGAGATATAAAAGACCACATCCTTTCTTTACTCCTTTACTTACTCCTACTTCCTTCTGACCTGTTCCCTCAACAGCTGTGTGGTTCCTGTAAAGTTAGTGTATTATACTTCTCTCTCTGTGACCAGTAGAAAGTAATTGTGATAATAATATTGTTTCCCGTCAACAAATTTGTCATAAATTTAGAGAAAAAATTGTTAAGTACAACATACTGTATATCTGAAAGTCAATATTTAGTAGTTGATATTGTCTATACGCGTTTCGTATAGTAGAATATTGATTAGAAATTTAATCTAGGAAATACTGTGAACTAATGATATTTGAATGAAACTGCAAATATTGTAGAAACAAACTTTTTAGAGCACATCCTGATTGTATAACTAAGTGCTATTTAATAAGACGAAAGAGGTACGAAATAAGTCAGAACAAACGACTAGTTGACAAATATATTCAACGTCCTTAGTGAAATAAATAAATGATAACTAAGTACTGCCAAGATGTCCGTAAAATCCCGAAAGTTGATTTTTTTGTGATCTTTGAAAAAGCAACTAAGAAACACGTCAAATATTGCAGGGGTGTTGCTTTATATTTATTAGTATCTCTCAATGAACAAATTACAATGTATAGGTCTATAATAGGTTAATGAACTTTGATCGATAAAGTGTAAGACGTGATTCCTAGCGTGAAAACAAGAAGAAAAGGGCATAAAGACCCGTTCGAAAAAGTGGATCGTTTCAGAGCTAGAGTTTCTCAAAACCCTGGGAAAACACGTTCCAAGAAGAAAATTTGATTTAATAAAGTTTGGTGTAAATTAAATATTGGATCAGTTTTTGTTGGTGAGACTTATTTTATATCTTATTGTCAGAAACCCTAACAGCACAAGATATGCTAGGCATTGGCCATTTAGGTGTCCCAGCTACTTTTTAGATACCCGACACTTGGTACATAATGGTATTCATGTGCTAAGTATGTACTTCAGCTACCTAATTCATACCTGAGCTACCTGAGCTTGTTACACCTAATTCATATTTCCGACTATGTATCATAAACGTAGCATTTATATACCTGGTTCAGTTTCGCACTGTGATAGTTATTTGTTTTTATATCGTCACTTGGGACATATATCTTTCACGTTCGAGGTACTTCCTTTGGGTGCATACTTTTTCAGATACTTATGATACATAATTGGTATCTGCAGCGACGCACGAATGAATGTCAGCTGTTTGCATTTGCTCATGAGGAGTAACATGCAACAGTTTCTCGCGTTTTCAGCTACATACATATTTGCTACAATCCAGCATCATTACATTGTGTTTTTCCATTACATTGGACCTTCATCAATTTTCAACTACCGCATATCTGATGCCGGGTGTCAAGGAATTATGAAATCTTTGTCTGCAAATACTTTTTTTCTGATTGGCGCTCATTTAATACTCCTAGATGTATTTATATGATAACAAAATAGAAAACAATTAATGTTATGTGTAAAATTTTAGAGCACATTCAAAAAAAAAATCGACTGGAGGCTAGAAGTGTGGAAAGGTGAAAAAATATTCAAATTCGTAGTTCAAGATTTTCACGCTAGATGCTCTAGTGTCGCTCGTGTATACTTTTCAGTGCATATTGCAATTTTACCCGAACAGGTTTACTGACAACCTAGCATCCAAAACTTGGCAACGTTTAAAACGGACACAGGGAGATAGAGAGGGAGAATTACACAATGTAGCCATAACCAAGAACAAAAAATATCCTTATTTTAGGCATGCAAGATTATGCTTGAATCTTCTTCGTCAGTAGCTGTCTCTATGTGCCAAAAGTTAAATGTCTACAATGAGGTCAAAAGAGGGGAAGGAGTACTGAACGTTAGACATGTTTCAATGACTTGTGTTGATGTTTGAAATACAAACAGCTGTCGCAACGCCCTTTTTGATTATCATTTCTCCCTTCGGATTATTGAATGGATATATTAGATAACATGATAATATGGAAATCTTTTCGATCCTGGATGACTGAAAAATGTTATTCAAACTTATCATATGAGGAGTTAGAAGCAGATCCAGGACGGACTTCTCGGGTGGGGAGGGAGCTGTGGGTTGTAATACTGCTACTTAGAGCTACTTTTAAGAGCTCCAAACTCTGGGTTTTATTTATGTATAAAATAAGAAAGTTTCCTCTTCTGGAGGGGGGCGATCATGACTTGTACGGCCATCGACCAAGGCATCGAAAGCCGGACCGAAGGTACGGTGACGAAAGACCAAGTAACGAAGGTCCCAATGAGCAATGACCAAATGACCAAGATCGAGCTTTCTCAAGTGTATTTGTCTCGACTGTCTCTCTGACGTCATGAAGGAAGCAATGGTGGTGACACTCACTCAATGATATGCACATTCAATTCCCCAAATTGACACAGCCAAAGTACATATTGATGACACAACATAAAGCAGCTATACTTCCTACTAGGCTGCTAACGTCGTCAGAATCACATAGACTAAAAGTCTAGGAAGAGAAAGACTTCCGAGAGTCGAAGTACTTACTACTCATCAACAATATTTCCTTATTGTGTCAATGTTTACCAGGTCGATGGTCGAAGAGAGCATTGATTCTTCGTAGGTGCATGACAATGAGAGTCCAATAGAAACAAACACATTGAGAAAGCATCTGATCTAAACAAAACTGAATTCCAGTTAACGCGTGTGAGACTGTTTGGTAGGCAAAAGGTAATAGCAAGTTACTACCAGTGTTTATTACATATTGTTTACAAATACAAGGACTTGCTTGTAGTAGAGCAGACATAAGGTAATTAATTATTTCCTTATTGAAAATCTGTCGTCAGCTGGTGATGTCGATATCGGGTGTGAATAACATCTAACACTTGGGAGAGAGAAAAGAGAGATAAAAATAATATATCCAATCCGACAGAGATTAGTGTCGAATCCATAGTGTTTGAGGTCGCTGAGATGAATGATGACTAATTTGAAGCCGTTCAAATTCGAGTATGGAACACTTAAATATAGCGGGTATAGACGTGGGGGTGAAAATAAAATGTATAGGTTGACCGAGATTGATGTCGAACCTATAGGTCTTGGGTATTCTGAAATGAATAGTGATAAGCCCGAATTTCTTGAAATGCAAGTTTAACTTCACCGACACTTCGGAGGCAGGAAGGAGGCATAAAATTAATATGTCCAAATTGACTGAACTTGGTGTCAAATTCTTGTGTTTCAGGGTCCCTGAAATAAATAGTGACAACCCCGAATTCGTCCAAATAAAAAAAAATTAGCTCCCATCGACATCTGGAAAATGAGGGGGAAAAAGGAGAAAATTCATTCGATTCTTCATAATGGTTCCAGTGAAACCAATATTCAATTCCGATAAGTCACTGCCAATTCTGCTAATGAAAGAGATGAATATAAGCCTATATCTTGAAATGCGTATCTTTTGGAAGGTAATTTGCCAACTGCATTAAAACATATTCTCCCAAGCCAGTGTCTTTAGGTCTATTTACTTCTCGTCCAGCGCATGGTTGAAATTGTGCGAGGTATCATACAGAGATTCATAAAACCATCGAGTACCACTGTAGAATGTACAATCCTGTAGGTAATCCTATAGTATACTTCAAAGGTAATTGAACCCCGGACTCAGTGCACCAATTACATGCGTGATACGTACAACTTACGTCAGTGCTCCATACCTTTTCACTAAATAATTTATAACATGTATATAGTGCAAATGGCAGGGAATTAAAGCAAATAACATTATGAACTGTTTTGATACTTTTAGAATGATATGAGTGTTTGCGCCGCTGTATATTGGAAGCAAATTAACATAAACTGAGAAATCGTACGTAAAGCAAGAAAAAAAAAGAAATTTATATTTGAGTAAAAAAGTAATATACGTTCCTAGTTGAGACAGAAATAAAATTTTACAGTAATGAAATTAATGGAACCATTCGTTTCTGGTGTTCCATTATGGGAACATTGTAATTTAGATTAGACTGTGCAAGTTATAATTATTACTTTCTTTATACTTTTTCAATATGACTTGAAGCAACTATAAATCAAGGTATCTAAGGCAACAAACAGACAAAATTATAAAGTAATAAATATTTTATTTTCTTTATTTCCTCCATTTTACATGTAAAAATTTATTTGACAATGCCGTCACCATCGCGAGATGCAAAAGCTAATAGAGTAGGAAACAACTACATCACCTCTTCATTCCATCCTTTGTGAATGCAGTTGGCGCTTTCCCAACTAATCGCGATACAGTGTAGCCAGATAGCCGGTATTTGCGTCATCCTTAAAATTGTTCCAATATTTTAACACCGGGAAAAAACGGGTTAGGCCCGATTAACATCTCGGAAGGGAGAGGGATAAAATTAAGAAGCCTTATGCAGAGTCGTTCTGACGCGTGATTAATGCCATACTAAAGAGTTTGTCTACGTTTCCTGCAGCAATCAGACCTTTAGTATGATGCTAATCATACGTCAAAACGACTCTGCATAAGGCCCAATATGTCTAAATTGACAGATTAGGTGGAATGGTCTTTTCGGGGACGCTGAGATGAATAGTGACAATCTCGAAGCCGTTCAAGTGCAGCCCACACCAAATGAAAAGTAAAATATCCAAATTGACCGAAAATTGTCCAATTCATACAGGGTGGGCCGGAAGTGGGCGTACCCCCTCTTTAGTTTCAACAGTATAGTGTTATTTATGGTAGAATGTCTGTACACAGTTACCTTAAGTCTTAAGCGTCTTAAGAGCCATAAACGTCGGTATCATTATCATCCATGTCGTAACACACCTGAATTCTGCGCCAAGTTCTTGCAGATATTTTGCGGAGATACTCCGGAGTCATGAGGGTGAAGCCGTGTTCCACAGCTGCTCGTAATTCCTACGTTGTGTGATATCGAGTGTTTCTTACTTGTTGCTTTATGAAACCTCAGAGAACATTGTCCGGTGTCCGCAGATCGGGACCTCTTGGAGGCCAGGCAAAGGAAGCTGGTGTATAGATGCACAAACCTCTTCCAATCAAGTGGGTAAGAAACATCTGATTCAGGTAATAGCGCACGTGAATCACGAAGTGCGCTGGTGCTAAAATGGATAGCAATGTTGCCAGACAATGCCAAGCAATGTTACCGAACAAATGTGGGTAAAACCTAAAACTATTAGAAAACACCAAATAGGAGTACGCCCACTTCCGGACCACGCTGTAGTTTTTGGAGTCCCTAAAATGAATAGTCTCAGTCCTGAATTTGTTCATTTGTTTAGCTCTCATACTCTTTCCTGTAATTTAGTGTTACTTGTCTTTAAAAGCAGTGCTCGAAGTGAGACGGTATGCAGTGGTATGCCATACCGCCTCTGGTTTTTCAGTAATTAGGAAATACCGTCTCTGGTTTTTCAGTGATCAAGACAATATTTAAATAAGAGGTATGTTGGACAATAAAACATACCGCCTCTGCTTTTTTTCCACTTCGAACACTGTTTAAAAGGGATCATGGGTTTCCATTCTATATTCTTCATCCCACAGAAAAGCACTTAAAAATGTAAATATATATATGCAGTATCTTGTTTTTTGTGCCTAGTATTGATTATTTATATTTACACTAATTTCAATGGGAAAATAATTTCGGTAAACAAATTTTCTGGTTTACGTACAGCGTTACATAACGGGTTAAGTTCGTCATCCCTGGATCCACTACATATTAGTTTTATTGAAATTCAGAAATATTTTTCGAGATCATCTAGTATTAGTATTTTCGAGATGGTAGAAAGTTAGTATTTTTATGTAATGCTTAGTTTTTTTTTTTTGTTTTTTTTTTTAATCTATCCTGAGTTACCCTTAGTATTGACTGATTGACTCCTGGAACATTTTTGTATCACTCTTAAAAGATTGGTCAGAATTTAAAGAATTTATTGACGAAAACTTTCACTTTCATGTGCTGATCTGAAATATCATCTACCAATTAAATGGATAACTAGGTTGGGTGGTTCGGGTCAGCCACATTTGAAAGAGAATTGATTGAGAAACTAAAACTACAGTGCATCGCATTTTATATCCACTACTTTCTTTTACCGCATAATAATTGCTGAAACTTGTGTTTATTACATAGAACGATCAGAGCACAAAGCATCAAGCCATAGAGTTCTGAAAAAAATAGACATATAATTTGTACTGTAAGCTTCATTACTTGGAAATTTTAAGTTTATACGGTTTGGTTAATGAAATGAATATTTTACAGTTTTCTTCCCTTTATGTTGGGCTACTTTACGTTGATTTGGGACTTTCAAATTTCATCCTATTTTCCATTGAAAAATATCTGTAATTCAACAAGAAAATAATTTATATGGTAATAATTAAATTGAAATTCATCGTAATCTGGCCCATGACAAACACTTCACTATTTTATATCGTAAAGGTCACATCCACCGGTATTGTAACAAAGGGTGCTTGAACGACTGACCGCAGAAATTCAAACTCCGTCAAATAATAATTTCATAGCCATGTTTTATTAAACTGTAAACTCTTTAGTCAGTGGAGAGAAGGGCTTGAATCAGGTCAGAGTTGATGGCGTTGGATTTTGGTGGGTAGTCAGTCAGAGTAGGTGATGGTAATCAGAGTGGGTCACGGTGGGTGGTGAGTCAGTGGGTCACGGTGGGTTGTGGGTCACAATGAGTGGTTGCTCAGTGGGTCGTGGACCAATGTTTCATTGATCTACGCATCTCTGATTCTGATTTTTATTTACGTCTTTTCTCACTGACGATGCTATCTAACACGAGACTACAGTTAAAGTGACGTCTGAATCACTGTAATGCTTTCGGTGCTGGAATCGAACCAGAACCTTGTACCAAGAGCATATATCTTATTTATATACCAACGAGGATCTCATTTATCTTTCGGGAGACGGTTGCAGTGATTTTTCTTCATATCCGATTCCAAAAACGTTAAAGAAATTGCAAGATTCTGAGTTATTGTTCCACCCATATACGATGCATTTACTTCAAAAGAGACGAATTTCCTTTTCTATTTTCCTCTTGATTTAATTGTATTTCGAAATTTTAACCTTCATTTTATTTCATACAGAAGTAATACTCAGTGACTAGCTTCAAAATTCCTCCGATCTTCATTTCTCAGCTATCTTTTTCGCATTATTGATTCATAGAATTTACTTAATTTACATAGCATAAATTCTAAGTTTTTGTGTCTTCCAACCTCTCGCCTTACACTTTTCTAATCTCGTCCCATACCACGTCTTCTTTCTTCTCGAAACCCCAGTTCTAGCTACAGGCATTCATAGAAGAGGTCTTAATTAAAAGGATAGGATATCCTTTTCATGCCCATGCTATTAACATGTTTACTTAAACAATATTCAAAATAATTAAGTTAATAATTATATTTATTGATGACTAGCCTTCGGCTAGCTGGGGCTTCACCCCCAGACAGGCCCGTATTCACGGGGTGTCTGGGAGCCCGAGCCCCCCTAAATTTTTGCTGCCCTCTTAAAATTTTCACGGTAGACTTGCAAATAAATTATAATATGGTGATGAAATATAATATGCTTGGATCGCTCCCCTAACTTCTACCGCCCCCCCTACATTTTTGGGCTGGCTACCGGCCTGCCCCCAGATCCCCGCATTTGCTCGGTCTATGGCCTAGCTCCTATTAATTCTATCGTATCTCTAATCTTAAAGGGATTTGAGACAAGGCCATATTGTTGTAACAATATCAATCTCGACCCATATTTCTTCCGTTCAAATGGAAACACCAAAAAACACTGAAACACACTTTTAACTAACATGTCTCTACCCTTAAGGGTTTTCGAGATATGTCCGTGTTATTTTAACAATTACAACTCTCATCTTTCTTCTTAGGGATGCGCACGAGACGAGACATGTCTCGAATCTTGACTCGACTCGACTCGAATTCTAGTCTAGATTCGAGTCGAGACACACTTTGTAAAAATCGAGACAAACGTATTTCTCGACTCGAAAATCGAGTCGAGACACGAGTCAAGTCGAGACTGCTCATAAAAATCTCTACTCGAATCGAATGTCTCGAAATTTATTCTATAGTTTTTAATATTGTTTTGAAGATAGTATTCACTCAGGAACAGCCTTGAAACCAATTCCAGCATTTATTACTTTAGAAAGGTACAGAACGCATAAACTTCATAATTAATTTTTCGAGATCAAGATTTAATTTTCAGCTCAATTCATTGAATTAAAACTAATAATTAATGTTATGATATATGAATGTACTTCAATAATAATAATAATAATAATAAATATATTTGATTATCTAGTTTGTATAAAACTATTATCCGTAGCCTATATCTAGTTTGTATAAAACCATTGGAATAAAGTGAACATCATAAATTCTCTGAATGGGTAATTGACAGTCTATAGTAATTTAGTATAGTTATAACTATTGTGTTTTTATTTCCATGAACGCAATAGGGCTACATAACTTCTGGATTATTCGCTTCCCCAATCACGTGTTACGGATAATGTATAATGTAACATTTATTGTACATCACATACGAGACTATTTTACATAGTATATTACAATAAATGGACTGTTCATAAAAGAAATATGCATTGTTCATGAAATATTGAACTTCAACTTTCACTATTGGAAAATTTAAATTTTGAGTTAGACCACTTGGCATCAAAGTAGTTCACTGTGAGATAAATACACTTTTCACTTTACTCTTCTGGTTGCAACGCTATTTTTTTCTTTTCATGACAATTCCAGATAGTTTAGTTTTGTGCTGGGAGCATATTTTATATTCACCTAATTAAACTACGGGTTCATTTTGTAATTTACAGAAACCATTAATATAAGTTCAGAATCAAATCGAGCTAATTGTTTAATGCATTTCGAAAGCTTCATAATGGTAACATTTATGTACTACGAAACTATCAACGTAAAGTGGACTCGACCTAGCCCCGGGTTCGCTGTGACTCAGTGGCACAGATTTCACCATTGATGTGTGAGGACTCTGATTCGATTCCAGCTGGTGCCAAGTGGGCTTTGTGACACAGAAATACCGTGTATGTGGACTTTCTCGTGGTTCTCTAGTTTCCTCCCACTTACTTCATTCCACCATTTCATTCATTCTCAACGTCACTGTTTTCTTTAGCTTACTGGGCAAAATCCTGAGACGTGAAGTAATACTGAAAGATTTCATTTCGAGTTAGCCGCCCAAAATTATCTTGCCCTCCCCTGCTTTAAGTTATGGTTTAAGGCCTGAGTTGAAGGAGTGAAATCCAGCATACAAACACTTCGCTCATGAAGTAAGAAACAGTAATTCCTACACTGCTCTAACTTCAGATCTTATAAGCACATAATGTTAAATGTGAGGATTTACTGAAGTGAGAGACGTGAATTATTGATTATAAGCTCCTCAATAAGAATGAGTAAACACGTATTCCAGCTTTCCCGTTTTAAAAGGAGGAAAAAAGTTATTTCGTATAACACTGAAATTTCTGGGATTTTATTCATTAAACTTTATTCTTCTTCACGTAACTCGGACACTTCTGCTAGAATATGTACCTAGGTATACACTGTTGTGCAACTCTTAGGACAAAAGTAAATTCCGCGTGCAATGTCACTTGCGAAAGTAAGTTTCGTATGCCCGAAGTGGCATAGATTAGTGAAACTTGAACCATACATAGGAAGTATGATACAGAAAGCAATACAAAGAAGCACATGATTAGCAAAAATGACACTTTTATTCAAAGTCAACGGTAAAACCACTGCAATTCATAATGTCTCCTCAGACATAACAGAAGGTACTAAATGGTCCTTTCAAGGTTCTGAGAATACTACAGACAGTGATGCATGCTCTGCACTGTGCTTCTATGCTATTTACAAGGTTGGTAATGAGTAGAAATCGGATTTGTATCCAAGTGCATATTTTATTTGCTTATATGCATCTCTGTTAGACTTGGTAGAGGTTTCTAACAATAATAATACAGCTCGAATTAGAAGTTTCATAGTACATATAAATGCATATTTCAAATGTTAATGCATATATTAGTGCTTACGAGCATATTGAACATATTCTATGTTTTTATTTAATATATATGCTTATAGCATGCAAAATGTCTATGTAACATAATGGCTTTTTGCATGGGAGCATGAGGAGAACCTAGTTTACGAAGAAACAATGTTGTTAGCAAGCAAGACAAACAAGAGATGAACTTGTTCTGAAATCCTACGGGTTTCTTTCTCACATCCTTCCTCGCTTTCTAAAACTAGGCAGAAAATGGAAATTAAAAAAAAATGCACGGTCATTCTCTTGTAGAAGACGAAAGAAAATTTCGAGGAAGGAATAATTGTTACACTCCCTCCTCCCTGCTCTCTCTCTCTCTCTCTCTCTCTCTGCCTATTTTCTTTATTTTATTGTCTCCGAAACACCATTCCAGACAAATACTTTTCGGTAGAAAAGTTAGAAACAAACCATCTCACTCTTGGACAGAGTGGCAAGATGCAGTACTCAGGTCAGTGAATCTGCTCTGGAAATTTTCGTGCAATTTAGGTTACTGAGAGGGTGTAGTTTCTTGAACTATGCCGCTTTCTACTATGGCTCGTGCCATAAATAAGTCATAGTCTGATCATATGGGAAACACCGCTAGTTGTCCTTGCCTGACATCTGTTTCATACTCATATTAGCCAGTGGCGGAGATAAAGGGCCCGCAGACCCCTCGGTACTGCGGAGCAGACTTGAGGGGGCCCCTATAAGGTACGCTCAGCAAGGCACCTTTTACTTGCCATTTATAATTTTAATGTATTTTGAAAGCGTTTCTACACAGTCTATAATTAATTCTAACAATTTCACAGAATTAAATAATGAAGTAATCATTAAAGTTAAATAATGAGGTATGACTGTGAACATGAATGTCAGGTTGCTCTTTGCGATTTTCCAAAGATTTTATTTTCCAGTGTAACATTTGCATATTATTATGTTAGTCTAGAATGCCATATTTTCGTTATCGTGTATCTTAGACTACAATTCCCGTGTATTCCAATAAATTATCGTGTTTACCAGAAGCATCTACAAGAAAACAATTCGAGATATTGCAACTTGTTAATTAAAGAAGACAGTTGCTTACTGACAAGGGAGTGGCTCCACTGAGATCCGAACGAGACAATTAGTTCGCCTTTGATATGTTATAACTAGACGAATCCCGAAGTTATACGTGCCACCGGGTGGGATATCGTGAGATACAACATATTCAACGAACTTAAAAAGTTCGTTACTGAATTCTCTGTCTCTGTGTCTGTCAGTCTGTCTATCTATTATTTGCGATTTTTTCAATTTTGAACACTGCATTTGATAGAGCATCAAAAACTATCAGAGAAAGTGATTAAATTTTTCACGTCACCCTTACCGTTCCCGAGATATTGGCCAAAAATGGCCGATTTCCAGAAATTTAAGGGCCCATACCTCGGGAACCGTAAGTCACAGATCGATCATATTGGTGTTAATCAATGTTGTAAAACTTTGTGTAATTTCGTCTCATATAAGGGAGAGGTAGAGCTGTTAATAAAAAGAGTGTCCGGAATCGACTCCCACTACCAGTTTTTATTATAAAATCCACTATAAGAGTATTTGTACAAAATACTATACAATCTGTTCTCTATTTCAAAAGGGTAAGTAAAAGGTAGTCTTTGACCGTAAGGTCACAGACAGGATCTCCAACACAGCCCCGAAGCAGGCAAAGTGGAGTGAAATTAGATGCCCAAAGCTCTGAAGCAAGCAGTGGGTACCTTAGATGGCCAACAGAGCCCCGAAGCAGGCAAAGTGGCTGAGGTTTGGATTCCCAGTCAGAGCCCCGAAGCAGGCAAAGCCAGGAGAAAGGATAGGCGTAGTCCCGTAGCAGACTAGAGGCCCTGGGATAGGTTACTCCTAAAGTCCCGAAGCAGACAGTAGGAGGGTCACCAGAAAACTGGTACTGAGCTGGATTCTTCTGTCCAATGTATAGCGTCCCTTGGGTGGCGGTGGCGCTTCTGCTTCGATTTCGTCTTCTGCTCCGTGGGAGGGACTAGACGTCGTCTGCAGGTGATAGCAGGTCCCCCTGGTGGAAGTTCCTCTTGATGAAGCACGTGGTGGTGTTTATAAACACTTGATGCGTGTATTTGTTTGTAAACAACTTCACATGGGATATTACAATATCTAAAAGGATGGTAAACATTTTGTTACCAAATAGTAACCGGTGGTCACTGTCCAACTGGCCAGTGGTATGGCCAAAGTTCAGTTGGCCAGTGGCCACCAATTAATATTGGTACGAAAATGTTTAACATTCTATTAGGGATTGATTACCGCCAATACCATCTCTCTATGACTTACCATTCCCGTGATATTAGCCAAAAAAGGCCAATTTCTACATATTTAATGAGCCATAGCTCGGGAACCATAAGTTCTAGAGAGATGATACTGATGTTGATCAATACCTAAGGGGATGTTAAATATTTTGGTACCAAATAGAAACCGGTGGTCACTGTCCAAGTGGCCACTGGTTTGGCCAATGGCCAGTTCGCTAGTGGCCACCCATTATTATCGGTACCAAAATGTTTGCCATACTCTTAGGTATTGATTAACACGGATGTCATCTCTCTATGACTTACCGTTCCCATGATATTGGCCAAAAAATGACCAATTTCTAGATATTTAAAAAGCCATAGCTCAGGAACCATAAGTTATACAGAGATGATATTAATGTTGATCAATACCTAAGAGGCTGGTAAATATGTTGGTACCAAATAGTAACCGGTGCCCATTGATTAACTGTCTACTGGCCAACTGGCCACTGTTAGCCAGATATTGGCCAAAAAAGTTCGGATTTCTAGATATTTAAGCAGCCATATCTCGCGAACTGTGAGTCACAGAGAGATATTTTGTTAACTTTTGAGAGAAAGAGAAGAAGGTGTGGATAGAAAGATTTACTTTTACATCTAGGAACAATGACAGTTATCCTTCCCGCTCCATATCTCCATTCTTTTCAAGTTCGTTCTGGCAATGCTCTTGGAGCATTCTCAACTGGTTTGTAATGTAAACGCTACAAAAATTGCCTGGTAAAAGTTTGAACCGAATCATTTGTCCGGAAACGGTTGAGTAAATGGAAAATTTGGTGAACACGTATCCCATCATTTTCAAGGGCACACTTTTTTGGGGTAAAAAAGATTGCCCCAGGGTTCTCCGCAGGGTCCCAGACGGGGTCCCTGTTAGCGATTTTATGTGAAATATTGATTTCCCCACTAACTGTGAAGCCTAAAACGTCTAATTCTGTGTATAGTAAGTGGGTCTTCTTCGGACTGGCACGAAAGTCATGCTTTCTAAATCTTTTGAAAAGTAATTCTAAATCCGATAACTGTTGTTTCCAATTTTTACTTCCTATGACGAAATCATCAGCAAAGGCAGTTATACGGGGTGGTAGGCCCTCTAAAAGCATGCGTACAGCTATACTGAGTCCGGCGGCAGAACTAGAGTGACCCATAGTACACCTCTGGAATTTATATGACTTTCTAGTATGGTTGATCTCTAAAGTCATGTATTTTTGGCTTTTGGGGTGCAACAATAGCTGAAAATACGAGGATTTTATGTCAATGGTGGATATACAGGCTTTTCCTCTTAAAACGTGTAGAATATCCTCCGTATTTTGAAATGGAATACTTAGGTAATGTGAGAACTTATTGCAAGTTTGGAGGTTCAAAACTAGCCGGAATTCCGAAGTCCCGGGCTTTTTCACAATGAGCAATGGCGATGGAAACGAACTGTCGCTAGTTTCGTTGATAATGTTAGCGTCTAAGAGTTGCTTAATTTGTAAGTCAATTTGAGGTCTTACTGCTAATGGAACCGGAGGAGATCTTTGATGAAAGGATACTCCTTTGTCTATCCTTATTTTATGTATATAACCTTGGTAATATCCAATATCTGTTGGTGTGTAGGAAAAAAACATCTCTATATTTAAAGAGTAAATCTTGTACGGCTTTCTTTTTTCTTCTGATAAATTCGGGTTTATGTCAAACAAATTAATATCAAAAAATGATTTTGTTTCTTCTAATCGATTCTGAATTTCTTTGTCTGATCTGTAAAAAGTTTCGTAATCATGGCCACTATCTTGACAATTACCCTGTAAATCTATTTCTTGAAGGTTCTCTTCTACGTATGCTACAGGTGTGTTCTTTGCTAGTGTTACCGGTCTGTTTGTAGGATTCGATATTAATAGAGTGAGGTTATTTTTAGGTACTTTGGTAGGCAATGTTTGCAGACCATGCCTGTCTAATAAATTCTCTAATGGAGAAATGAAAAATGTTTGTGTTTCTTCTGCTGATTTTTAATACTAATAGGTAAAAAGAAATGTGTCCTGGCCGGTATAGTGACTTTTCTGGTTGTGAAAACATCAGCCGATTTGCATTGCCTAATTGTATTCATGGCACTAGCCGATAGTTTTTCCTGAGTATTAATCTCCATTGGATACTGTGGAGGTCTAGGTTTTTTATACACTGACAGTGTATGATTTTGCAAATCGATCTTTGCTTGTAATCGGTTTAAAATATCCTCGCCAAATAGAGGTAGAAAGTCTCCATGTTCTAAGATTCTGAAGTAATGTGAGAATGTCGTTGAGCCCAATCTAAATTTAATTAAAGCTATGTATCGTAGATTTATAATAGAATTCTCTCAAATTAGTGTTAATGGCTAATCTAGGCCAGAGAGACAACGAACTTCTGGTATCAATAATTACAGGATATTTTTCTCTATTAACCGATACATTAACTAATTATTTATGGTCTTGATTTAACATGTCAACACTTTCTCTTATTTCTGACAAAAAAGCCACTGCGTATAGCGATGTATTCCCTGTTGTCTGATGTTCATTTTTATTTATGTTTTCGGCTCCCAGAACATTTTCTTGTTGGGGTCTGTCCTGGGACCCGTCTATACGTTTCCCTGTTGTTGTGTATTTTTAAAACATACGCTGGAAATATGTCCTCTCTTACAGTGACAGTTTCCGGTCTAGGTCTATTATTATTGTTATTATTATTGTTTTTAGGACCATTCTTTCTCCCATTTTTCTAGTGGTTCTGATTATTATTTGTGTTTTTCGATTTATGATTATTACAGCCGTTTTTTCTAAATTGTGAGTCTTTCATAGCATTCTGGGCCACCAAAAGTGATAGTTCGGCCATCTGGTTTGGTAATTTAGAAAAGCCTAATGAATTAGTTGTATTAGAATTACTAGAAGTGCTAGGCGCCGGGGGGTCAGGCGGGGGATTCTGACTCGCGGTTTGGTGGGAGGAATTTGTAGGCATTTGACTTTGTGGTGTAGCTTGTAATTGTGGTGCAGAAGGTGCAGGGAACATAGGAGGAGGTTCTTGATATTGACTCCAATTATGCGATGGATTATATAACGGATGTGTAATTTGTTGTTGTTGCTGGTGAACAGGAAAGGAAGCGCCAGCGATCGGTCTCGAATGCAAATTGCTCACTGGTGTATTTTGTTCGCACAGCGAGTAAATGGCCTGTTGTAGCTCAACATAATCCCGTTTTTTCATCAAGTCATTCGCTTTTTCTAAATTATGTAAGTGAGTGTGTAGAGCCTGAACAGTTGTATAGAATTCCAATGCTGTTTTTTGTAAAAAAAATTTTCTGCAAACCTAATGATAAGTAATTGATTTTCTGTTCCTCGGTGGCCTGAGGTAAAACTTGCCTAATTACTCTTAATTTCCTAAGAAAGTAAGCATCTATAGGTTCATTTTCCCCTTGCTGAACCTGGAAATTTTCAAATTTCGCCTTATACGCTGAAAGTTTCGGTCTGCTCAAATCTATTAATTTGCCTTTTAATTGATCATAATTTAGTGTGTATAATTGATTCTGAGCTTTTAATTGCAAAACTAAATCCAGAGCGACATCCTGCTAATACATAGGTAACAGATCTTTCTTCTTCTGTTCGTTCCACGAATGTAATAATGCAAGATGGTCAAAGAGCATAAAGAACCTATCGGGATCCTCCGTCACATGACCCGAGCATTTAGTAAGGTATGGTACATTAAAGGAAAGACGCGGATTCTGCTCCATGTTAAAAATGTTTTCTGGAAAAGTGCTTTTACCAGTTCTAGTTTGAGGCATAAACAAAATTCAGTTCACTAAAAGCACTAACACTTAAAAATTCACATACTTTCCAAAGAAAAAAGTCCACTTCCGATTAATAAAAATACTGTCCGGTAGGGGAGTATTCAGAGCTTATTCTGAGTCGGTCAAGCCTCTACCATGTAAAACTTTGTGTAATTTCGTCTCATATAAGGAAGAGGTAGAGCTGTTAATAAAAAGAGTATCTGGAATCGACTCCCACTACCAGTTTTTATTATAAAATCCACTATAAGAGTATTTGTACAAAATACTATACAATCTGTTCTCTGTTTCAAAGGGGTAAGTAAAAGGTAGTCTTTGACCGTAAGGTCGCAGACAGGATCTCCAACACAGCCCCGAAGCAGGCAAAGTGGAGTGAAATTAGATGCCCAAAGCTCTGAAGCAAGCAGTGGGTATCTTAGATGGCCAACAGAGCCCCGAAGCAGGTAAAGTGGCTGAGGTTTGGATTCCCAGTCAGAGCCCCGAAGCAGGCAAAGCCAGGAGAAAGGATAGGCGTAGTCCCGTAGCAGACTAGAGGCCCTGGGATAGGTTACTCCTAAAGTCCCGAAGCAGACAGTAGGAGGGTCACCAGAAAACTGGTACTGAGCTGGATTCTTCTGTCCAATGTATAGCGTCCCTTGGGTGGCGGTGGCGCTTCTGCTTCGATTTCGTCTTCTGCTCCGTGGGAGGGACTAAACGTCGTCTGCAGGTGATAGCAGGTCCCCCTGGTGGAAGTTCCTCTTGATGAAGCACGTGGTGGTGTTTATAAACACTTGATGCGTGTATTTGTTTGTAAACAACTTCACATGGGATATTACAATATCTAAAAGGATGGTAAACATTTTGTTACCAAATAGTAACCGGTGGTCACTGTCCAACTGGCCAGTGGTATGGCCAAAGTTCAGTTGGCCAGTGGCCACTAATTAATATTGGTACGAAAATGTTTAACATTCTATTAGGGATTGATTACCGCCAATACCATCTCTCTATGACTTACCATTCCCGTGATATTAGCCAAAAAAGGCCAATTTCTACATATTTAATGAGCCATAGCTCGGGAACCATAAGTTCTAGAGAGATGATACTGATGTTGATCAATACCTAAGGAGATGTTGAATATTTTGGTACCAAATAGAAACCGGTGGTCACTGTCCAAGTGGCCACTGGTTTGGCCAATGGCCAGTTCGCTAGTGGCCACCCATTATTATCGGTACCAAAATGTTTGCCATACTCTTAGGTATTGATTAACACGGATGTCATCTCTCTATGACTTACCGTTCCCATGATATTGGCCAAAAAATGACCAATTTCTAGATATTTAAAAAGCCATAGCTCAGGAACCATAAGTTATACAGAGATGATATTAATGTTGATCAATACCTAAGAGGCTGGTAAATATGTTGGTACCAAATAGTAACCGGTGCCCATTGTTTAACTGTCTACTGGCCAACTGGCCACTGTTAGCCAGATATTGGCCAAAAAAGTTCGGATTTCTAGATATTTAAGCAGCCATATCTCGCGAACTGTGAGTCACAGAGAGATATTTTGTTAACTTTTGAGAGAAAGAGAAGAAGGTGTAGATAGAAAGATTTACTTTTACATCTAGGAACAATGACAGTTATCCTTCCCGCTCCATATCTCCATTCTTTTCAAGTTCGTTCTGGCAATGCTCTTGGAGCATTCTCAACTGGTTTGTAATGTAAACGCTACAAAAATTGCCTGGTAAAAGTTTGAACCGAATCATTTGTCCGGAAACGGTTGAGTAAATGGAAAATTTGGTGAACACGTATCCCATCATTTTCAAGGGCACACTTTTTTGGGGTAAAAAAGATTGCCCCAGGGTTCTCCGCAGGGTCCCAGACGGGGTCCCTGTTAGCGATTTTATGTGAAATATTGATTTCTTACCCACTAACTGTGAAGCCTAAAACGTCTAATTCTGTGTATAGTAAGTGGGTCTTCTTCGGACTGGCACGAAAGTCATGCTTTCTAAATCTTTTGAAAAGTAATTCTAAATCCGATAACTGTTGTTTCCAATTTTTACTTCCTATGACGAAATCATCAGCAAAGGCAGTTATACGGGGTGGTAGGCCCTCTAAAAGCATGCGTACAGCTATACTGAGTCCGGCGGCAGAACTAGAGTGACCCATAGTACACCTCTGGAATTTATATGACTTTCTAGTATGGTTGATCTCTAAAGTCATGTATTTTTGGCTTTTGGGGTGCAACAATAGCTGAAAATACGAGGATTTTATGTCAATGGTGGATATACAGGCTTTTCCTCTTAAAACGTGTAGAATATCCTCCGTATTTTGAAATGGAATACTTAGGTAATGTGAGAACTTATTGCAAGTTTGGAGGTTCAAAACTAGCCGGAATTCCGAAGTCCCGGGCTTTTTCACAATGAGCAATGGCGATGGAAACGAACTGTCGCTAGTTTCGTTGATAATGTTAGCGTCTAAGAGTTGCTTAATTTGTAAGTCAATTTGAGGTCTTACTGCTAATGGAACCGGAGGAGATCTTTGATGAAAGGATACTCCTTTGTCTATCCTTATTTTATGTATATAACCTTGGTAATATCCAATATCTGTTGGTGTGTAGGAAAAAAACATCTCTATATTTAAAGAGTAAATCTTGTACGGCTTTCTTTTTTCTTCTGATAAATTCGGGTTTATGTCAAACAAATTAATATCAAAAAATGATTTTGTTTCTTCTAATCGATTCTGAATTTCTTTGTCTGATCTGTAAAAAGTTTCGTAATCATGGCCACTATCTTGACAATTACCCTGTAAATCTATTTCTTGAAGGTTCTCTTCTACGTATGCTACAGGTGTGTTCTTTGCTAGTGTTACCGGTCTGTTTGTAGGATTCGATATTAATAGAGTGAGGTTATTTTTAGGTACTTTGGTAGGCAATGTTTGCAGACCATGCCTGTCTAATAAATTCTCTAATGGAGAAATGAAAAATGTTTGTGTTTCTTCTGCTGATTTTTAATACTAATAGGTAAAAAGAAATGTGTCCTGGCCGGTATAGTGACTTTTCTGGTTGTGAAAACATCAGCCGATTTGCATTGCCTAATTGTATTCATGGCACTAGCCGATAGTTTTTCCTGAGTATTAATCTCCATTGGATACTGTGGAGGTCTAGGTTTTTTATACACTGACAGTGTATGATTTTGCAAATCGATCTTTGCTTGTAATCGGTTTAAAATATCCTCGCCAAATAGAGGTAGAAAGTCTCCATGTTCTAAGATTCTGAAGTAATGTGAGAATGTCGTTGAGCCCAATCTAAATTTAATTAAAGCTATGTATCGTAGATTTATAATAGAATTCTCTCAAATTAGTGTTAATGGCTAATCTAGGCCAGAGAGACAACGAACTTCTGGTATCAATAATTACAGGATATTTTTCTCTATTAACCGATACATTAACTAATTATTTATGGTCTTGATTTAACATGTCAACACTTTCTCTTATTTCTGACAAAAACGCCACTGCGTATAGCGATGTATTCCCTGTTGTCTGATGTTCATTTTTATTTATGTTTTCGGCTCCCAGAACATTTTCTTGTTGGGGTCTGTCCTGGGACCCGTCTATACGTTTCCCTGTTGTTGTGTATTTTTAAAACATACGCTGGAAGTATGTCCTCTCTTACAGTGACAGTTTCCGGTCTAGGTCTATTATTATTGTTATTATTATTGTTTTTAGGACCATTCTTTCTCCCATTTTTCTAGTGGTTCTGATTATTATTTGTGTTTTTCGATTTATGATTATTACAGCCGTTTTTTCTAAATTGTGAGTCTTTCATAGCATTCTGGGCCACCAAAAGTGATAGTTCGGCCATCTGGTTTGGTAATTTAGAAAAGCCTAATGAATTAGTTGTATTAGAATTACTAGAAGTGCTAGGCGCCGGGGGGTCAGGCGGGGGATTCTGACTCGCGGTTTGGTGGGAGGAATTTGTAGGCATTTGACTTTGTGGTGTAGCTTGTAATTGTGGTGCAGAAGGTGCAGGGAACATAGGAGGAGGTTCTTGATATTGACTCCAATTATGCGATGGATTATATAACGGATGTGTAATTTGTTGTTGTTGCTGGTGAACAGGAAAGGAAGCGCCAGCGATCGGTCTCGAATGCAAATTGCTCACTGGTGTATTTTGTTCGCACAGCGAGTAAATGGCCTGTTGTAGCTCAACATAATCCCGTTTTTTCATCAAGTCATTCGCTTTTTCTAAATTATGTAAGTGAGTGTGTAGAGCCTGAACAGTTGTATAGAATTCCAATGCTGTTTTTTGTAAAAAAAATTTTCTGCAAACCTAATGATAAGTAATTGATTTTCTGTTCCTCGGTGGCCTGAGGTAAAACTTGCCTAATTACTCTTAATTTCCTAAGAAAGTAAGCATCTATAGGTTCATTTTCCCCTTGCTGAACCTGGAAAATTTCAAATTTCGCCTTATACGCTGAAAGTTTCGGTCTGCTCAAATCTATTAATTTGCCTTTTAATTGATCATAATTTAGTGTGTATAATTGATTCTGAGCTTTTAATTGCAAAACTAAATCCAGAGCGACATCCTGCTAATACATAGGTAACAGATCTTTCTTCTTCTGTTCGTTCCACGAATGTAATAATGCAAGATGGTCAAAGAGCATAAAGAACCTATCGGGATCCTCCGTCACATGACCCGAGCATTTAGTAAGGTATGGTACATTAAAGGAAAGACGCGGATTCTGCTCCATGTTAAAAATGTTTTCTGGAAAAGTGCTTTTACCAGTTCTAGTTTGAGGCATAAACAAAATTCAGTTCACTAAAAGCACTAACACTTAAAAATTCACATACTTTCCAAAGAAAAAAGTCCACTTCCGATTAATAAAAATACTGTCCGGTAGGGGAGTATTCAGAGCTTATTCTGAGTCGGTCAAGCCTCTACCATGTAAAACTTTGTGTAATTTCGTCTCATATAAGGAAGAGGTAGAGCTGTTAATAAAAAGAGTGTCTGGAATCGACTCCCACTACCAGTTTTTATTATAAAATCCACTATAAGAGTATTTGTACAAAATACTATACAATCTGTTCTCTGTTTCAAAGGGGTAAGTAAAAGGTAGTCTTTGACCGTAAGGTCGCAGACAGGATCTCCAACACAGCCCCGAAGCAGGCAAAGTGGAGTGAAATTAGATGCCCAAAGCTCTGAAGCAAGCAGTGGGTATCTTAGATGGCCAACAGAGCCCCGAAGCAGGTAAAGTGGCTGAGGTTTGGATTCCCAGTCAGAGCCCCGAAGCAGGCAAAGCCAGGAGAAAGGATAGGCGTAGTCCCGTAGCAGACTAGAGGCCCTGGGATAGGTTACTCCTAAAGTCCCGAAGCAGACAGTAGGAGGGTCACCAGAAAACTGGTACTGAGCTGGATTCTTCTGTCCAATGTATAGCGTCCCTTGGGTGGCGGTGGCGCTTCTGCTTCGATTTCGTCTTCTGCTCCGTGGGAGGGACTAAACGTCGTCTGCAGGTGATAGCAGGTCCCCCTGGTGGAAGTTCCTCTTGATGAAGCACGTGGTGGTGTTTATAAACACTTGATGCGTGTATTTGTTTGTAAACAACTTCACATGGGATATTACAATATCTAAAAGGATGGTAAACATTTTGTTACCAAATAGTAACCGGTGGTCACTGTCCAACTGGCCAGTGGTATGGCCAAAGTTCAGTTGGCCAGTGGCCACCAATTAATATTGGTACGAAAATGTTTAACATTCTATTAGGGATTGATTACCGCCAATACCATCTCTCTATGACTTACCATTCCCGTGATATTAGCCAAAAAAGGCCAATTTCTACATATTTAATGAGCCATAGCTCGGGAACCATAAGTTCTAGAGAGATGATACTGATGTTGATCAATACCTAAGGAGATGTTGAATATTTTGGTACCAAATAGAAACCGGTGGTCACTGTCCAAGTGGCCACTGGTTTGGCCAATGGCCAGTTCGCTAGTGGCCACCCATTATTATCGGTACCAAAATGTTTGCCATACTCTTAGGTATTGATTAACACGGATGTCATCTCTCTATGACTTACCGTTCCCATGATATTGGCCAAAAAATGACCAATTTCTAGATATTTAAAAAGCCATAGCTCAGGAACCATAAGTTATACAGAGATGATATTAATGTTGATTAATACCTAAGAGGCTGGTAAATATGTTGGTACCAAATAGTAACCAGTGGCCATTGATTAACTGTCTACTGGCCAACTGGCCACTGTTAGCCAGATATTGGCCAAAAAAGTTCGGATTTCTAGATATTTAAGCAGCCATATCTCGCGAACTGTGAGTCACAGAGAGATGATATTTTGTTAACTTTTGAGAGAAAGAGAAGAAGGTGTGGATAGAAAGATTTACTTTTACATCTAGGAACAATGACAGTTATCCTTCCCGCTCCATATCTCCATTCTTTTCAAGTTCGTTCTGGCAATGCTCTTGGAGCATTCTCAACTGGTTTGTAATGTAAACGCTACAAAAATTGCCTGGTAAAAGTTTGAACCGAATCATTTGTCCGGAAACGGTTGAGTAAATGGAAAATTTGGTGAACACGTATCTCATCATTTTCAAGGGCACACTTTTTTGGGGTAAAAAAGATTGCCCCAGGGTTCTCCGCAGGGTCCCAGACGGGGTCCAGCTCAAAAGTTTGAAATGGCAAGGGGGATTAAGTAGCACATCGTTTGAACGTTGTTGTAAAATGAAGGAAAATGTAGCAAGTCTCGACTCTCCACGATAACCCTGTGCAAAATGGCGGCGGGATAAAATGTAAACAAAAACTTAATTGAAAAGTCCAAGTCCACCCCTATAAATCGAAAATGGTGAGACAAATGTAAAAACAGGAAAGGGCGTGTGACATTAGAGATCGAGCTAAAGAGAATTTTACAATGAATATCAAGCTCAAGCTCGAATTAGGAAGAATCTTGAATTAGAAAGCTCGAATTAGGAAGAAGTGTGATACTCATTGAGATTAGCGAACGCGAGCTCCATTGAGGATAGAGATCATGAACCCGACTGAGTCACGGTTGCAAAATTACCATTTTTACTTCTTTCTTTCTATCTTTTTTTTTTCCTACTCGAATGCGTAAGGTTTATGAACAGCAGAAGTGCTTGCTAGAAAGACGTTAATTAGTATTGCTTGAATTATCCATAGGAACTGCTTAGATATCTAATGCAACTTACGTTCGCAATTTAACAATTCAGGTTGTAATTAAAACCTTGAATACTGAGCAGATGAGCACTCAGAATTTTTTGTTGAGGTGTATTTCTAATACGCAATTAATTCTTCGTAAACAAATACAACTATATAGTATCTGAAGCGGCTTGAGTTGGATTCAATGAAAACGTGAACATGTATTCGAACTGCGCAATGTATTGTTAATTATCATGAACTGGAACAATAAAAAATATGGAAGCCCGTCTGATGAGCACCAAACATCAAAATTTCACAAGGCATTTTCAAAGCTCACACCTCAAAAACCAGAAAAAAAGATTGCCTCATCAACTAACCGTTGTCTTGTCCAAGTTAGTTGCTTCTTACCATAACTTTTGAAATTTCCTGAAAATTAATCAGAATGTTGAAAATTTCTTACATTTTAAATTTACTTATTATGTACTGATCAGCCAGAACATTATGACTACCTACCTACTATCGATATAAACCCGTCCAGGCGATATTTGCGTCACCTGCCGACTAATGCCTGCTAGTCAGTCACACGCACGGTGCATGTACTATCAGTGAGAGTGTAGAATGGGGAAGGCGCGCGATCTGCGTTTGACAGGTTGTAATGGCCCGGAGACTCGGTAGGAGAATTTCGGACACTGCAGGACTTGTCGGGTGTTCGAGGAGTGCTGTGGTGAGTATCTTCAACAAGTGGTGAAACCAACGGGAAACAACGTCCAAACGTCGAGGGGTTGGGCGCCCCCACCTCATTACAGATGTCGGACATCATAGACTAGGCATACTGGTAAAACAGGACAAACAACGAACTGTGGCAGAACTAACATCAGACGTTATTACTGGGCAAAGTACAAGTGTGTCTGAACACACCGTACACTGAACACCCCTAAGGATGGGCCTCCGAAGCCCATGTCCCATCCATGTGCGAATGTTAACATCACGACATCTGCAGCCACGACTGAAATGAACACATGATCATCATCACTAAACCTTGGCATAGTGGCAGAGCCTTGCATTGTCTGAGCATCCCGATACCTTTTTCATCATGATGATGGAAGGGTGCGAATCCGTCGTGTTCCAAAGGAACAGCTCCTTGACACCTGTACTGCGAGACGGAGACAAGCTGACGGCGGCTTAATTATGCTCCGGAAAATATCCATGTGTCTAGTGGAGCTCGAGCAAGACACAATGACGGCCGAGGTGTATCCCACACTGCTTGCAGACTACGTAAACCCTTTCATGACGACCATGTTTCCCAACGGTAGTGACATTTTTCGAAAAGATAATGCACCATATCACAAGGCCAGGATTGTGATGGAACACAGGGCAAGTTCCAAGTGATGTGCTGGCCGCCCAACTCGCCGGATCTGAACCCAATCGAACACAGATGAGATGTGATTGAATTTGACGTCAAAGCGCATCGTCCCCCCCCCCCAGAATTTACGGAAATTAGGTGACCTGTGTGTACGCATGTGGTGCCAACTCTCTCCAGTGACCTTTTAAGGACCATTGCGTTCATGTCAAAACGTGTCGCCATTGTTATCCGTGCCAAACGTGGACATACTGACAATTACATAGGTAGTCATAATGTTCTGGCTGATGTGTGCGTATATTTTAACTCGTATATTTTGTCTCGTCTCGAATGCGAGTCGAGTCGAGACAGAAACATATTTTCGAGTCGAGACACGAGTCGAGACAACATTTTCCCGAGAGGAGTCGAGACAGGCTTAAATCTCGACTCGACTCGACTCGTGCGCATCCCTATTTCTTCTACCCGTTTTTTCTTCCCTTCTAAGGGAAATGCTGGAACACGTCTTTAATTATTTGAGTCTTAATACCTGCACGATATTATATTAATTAATAGTAATTTTAGCTATCTTAATTGCTACGTAACTATAAACAAACTATAAATTGCGTTGTGAACTTAAATTTCCTTAGTAGTTCATCTCCAGAATTCACCTCCCCCTTCTCGAAACAAGTGTGCGAACTCGGATCCCAATAAGCTACTGCGGGCTGTTGACTGTACTAAACTACAAGTGCAGCTACAATATCTCTTGCACTTTAGCTCGTCATATGTATTTCCTTTTTCCTTTTATTATTTTGTTGATAACGGTAAAGTGCAATGATAAATAAAGATTAACTTTCAACAATTAAAAGGTCAATATATATCATGAACATACTAGTTTATACTATGTTTTATGGTCATTGTATATCAGATTCCACTACATGATTTAAATTATTAATGCCGATATACTGTTCAGTTCATTTGCTGGATCTACAGCGAGCCTTATACAGTAAAAACAATGGAGACCTTTCGAAACCTGCCCTGCAGGTTAGCATAGTATTTTTCATCGTGTTTTTCTATCCGACATTGAAGGCCGTCTTTCTTATCTTCAAACAAATCCGTAGTTGTTGTAACTGCAATTTTGTTTCTGACTGCATAGTGTTTTCAATGAAAAACATAAGGAAACTGTGCTATAAGACTTTTAAGATACAAACGCAGTAGATAATGATCACTACAACAAAAATAGCAGAGAAGCTGTATAGACTAATATACACCATAATAAATAACAGAAAACATAAAAATGGGATGGAAAGAATATTATGTATACAGGGTGGACAATTTATCTTGAAACACCCTTGTAACAGTGGCGAATCTAGAAGATAAAAATGGGGGTCAACCAGGCCCCAGACTACGATAGGTATATCATGAGTTTACTATAAACTTTCAAAAATATATAAATAATAGCTTCAATTATGTTTGCAACTCAAAAAAACGGGGCCAAGGAACTCTGGCCCCGGGCTAGATCCGCGACTTCCTTGTAACTTTTAATTACAGTAGACTAACGACTATATGCCCTAATGTTGCAGAAGGGAAGGCCTTATAACAAACAATCCGGAGATCTGTAAGCACCACTCATGGTTTGGATACAAAAGCTCGCAGCCACAATCTAGCGTAACCGAACTGCCACAGACCAAAATATCCCGTGGAAAAAACCTCGCCGGACTAAATCCTGGGTGCCCAAATCTTACAACAAAAAGAACAAAAGTTCGTTGTCCAAACTCTTGCAGAACGAAATTTTGCCATAGCGATGTCTTCACAATATCGCTGTATACAATAAGACGTAGTATATTTTTACCGGAACAAGAAATCTGTCCAGAGCGCCTTTCGGGTGGGAGACCCGGGTTCGATTCCGGCGGAAGCTCATGTGGTTCGGATTCCACGTTAATCAGTAGGTCCACGTATCATATAGCCTCGCTGCTGAACAGAACGTTAAACTCAAAATCAAATCAACTCAAGAAATCTATCCATATTATGGAAGCATCCGTTAGTGGAGGATTAACTGTATATTACTAGTACTCTCAAACGGGTCGGGTCACTCGGGTCAGCTCGGGTCGGGTTGTCGAGTCGGGTCAATCGGGTTAGCTCGGGTCGGGTTGTCGGATCGGGTCAGTCGGGTCAGCTCGGGTCGGGTTGTCGGGTCGGGTCGTCACACTCTTCACTTATTTTGAAATACTATAAGGAGCTTTGTTGTAGAATTCAATTCGAAGTTGATGAATGAATGATAATTGTGACTAATTGTAGCTGAAATAGTAATAAATTTTAATTTAAGCCTATATTAACTAATTGGCACGGTAATTGTAATTAATATTACGACTGACTTTTTTCCTTTCTGCGTTTTTATGTCAAGTTAAATGTCACGTTAAGTGAAATTCAAATGAAATATCCAGTTAACGTCCCACGTTATGCACCAAAACTAAGAGAGAAAGTGATGATGAGAAATAATTGAAGTGGTTGAATGAAGAAAGTGGGAGGAAATGGGAGAACATCGAGAAAACCCATGCACACGGTGTTTGTTCACAAGAAAACTTACTTAGTACGAGCTGGAATCAATACCCATGGACCTTCGCGTCAAACATCTGCCTTTGGGCAGGGCACATTATTATTATTATTATTATTATTATTATTATTATTATTATTATTATTATTATTATTATTATTATTATTTTAAGAGTAACCAAGGAAGTTCTGTCGCTTTTTCACCCACCGCCTTCGAACATTGATATGTAACCTAAGACGTACCTGGAATATCAAAAGTAGTCTCCATCATCATCTGTCAACGTTCTGGAATGCTATGGATTCCATTGCGGTAGAACTTTGTGGGACGTGAAGCGAAGGAGGTATCAAGTGCATATTGCACCTCTACTTGCGATTTGAACTGGCGTCCTCGAAGGCGATTGTCCAAGGAATGGAACAGGTGATAATCGGACGGTGCAATGTCCGTGGAGTATGGCGGGTCCAATAGTGTTTCCCATCCAAGGCGCGTAGAATGGTGTCCTGGGTCATCTTAGCCATGTGGAGCTTAGCGTAACAGAAGGATCCCTTTGCGATTCAGAAGTGCTGAATCCAGAGTTTTGAGTTTGTCTTGAGCACGGCTCAACTGCTGGCAGTATACAGTTGCATTGATGCTCTGACCAGCTGGTAGCAGTTCCCGATGGACGATGCCGCGAGCAGTCCACAAAATGCACAGGAGAACCTTATCCTGGTGTAGTGTTGGTTTGGGCTGTTTTTGAACCGGTTCATGGGATGCTAACCAACGACGACGGCGCCATGGAGCTTCGTACAGACCCACTTCTCATCACATGTCAACACCCTGTCCAGAAATGACTTCTTCCTCAGACGAGACACCAAAGAAACACAGGTGTCTGCTCGCGTTGCTTTCTGGCCCGAAGTCAAATCATGTAGGACCCATCAACCTAACTTGCAGTGCTTCCTAAGTTGATGGTGGTGGTGCCGAATGGTTTCTCCACTCACACTGAATTGTAGTACCAGTCCTCACATGTCTGTCTTCGCCTCAATTGCTGCATGAAGATCTTTATTTTGAACATCTGTTTGTCTTCCGGCACGTGGTGCGTCTTCGAGTGTTTCATCATCGTCCGTAAACCACCGCTGCTGTCCGCGTAGTCACGACACCCTCACCAAAGACCTGGTATATCTTCCACTCCGCGGAGCAGCGTTTTACCCCAGTTTAAACTCGTACAGCAAACAAGCCCTTATGATGCTCTGTGGAGGTCCCATGTTCACTCTGCCCTTGCGCACGTTCACGGTGTAACTGAACAGCCACAACCAGGTAGTATGTTGAATATACCCACGAGATCAGGTTTGGGGCGTTCTCGTCTCGAAAATGTGTCGTGAAGGTAGTCTCGTCTTAAAAAGTACAAATGTTTCTATTGAAAGAGCTCTGTCTCGTCTGGTACCCCTTCACGAAAATTCTGTTTCGTCTCGTCCAACAACTGACCTTCGTCTTATCTCCATTCGCATTCAAGTCACAGTGTGAGGGCAATTGAACACAGACCTGCACAAAAAGAGACAGAACTTTCTTGGTCACCTTCATATTATTATTATTATTATTATTATTATTATTATTATTATTATTATTATTATTATTATTATTATTATTATTATTATTATTATTACTAAATTACTCGCTGATTTTATATAACGTTGCAAATATCTTCTAGATAAATTAATCAAGAAAAAAGTTAAAGGTAATTCCCTACAGAATATGATATTTCAGTGCAATCACTTCCTTATGATACTATCAGACACCAACGCTGTTTTTAAATAGAAAAATCGGAATGCTAACGCTATGAAATTTTTGTTTATACTTTATTACACAGCAAAAATTATTTAAAGAAGTTCTAAATACATTCCTTACTAGAAAATCATGTTGTCTTCAGCACTTCAAATTTTATTTTGGCTTTCGAAGTTGATTGCCTAAATTTTAACCTTGGAAATTTGGATGTGGAGGCAAATAGAGAGGAGAGGGTTAGCAGGGTAGAGAGGAAAAATGCTGGAAAAATGCAAGAGACGAGAGCAATATTGGACGATATAAGGAAGCAAAAAATGGACGGATCACAAGTTTCGATCTTGCTAAGGGATTGCATTCTGAGAGATGTAATCAAGGGGTGATATCAAGGGGGAGAGCGAGAGTGTGTAAGAAGGTTGCAGTTGATAGATTGTAATAAGGAGGGTGGTACTTACATCACAGGCGCACGCGATAACTACTAGACGAGCAAGGAGAGCGCAATACAAAGTATTGATTAATCGTGTGTCAATTCCATTTGTTCACTGTGCAAAAGCGGTATGAGGTAAAGCCGTGGAATTTGGTGTAACTTTAGACGAAGGACATAAGTTTTGTTTCGCCATAGAAGCATGTCACTTGTATTGAAGATTGAAGAGATATAGGCTCAAAGATCAAATTTCGATTTTTTCCTTATGGGATTCCAATGTTAAATTCTGAAAGAGCCTGAAAAAACGTAAATCGAAGTGATAACAAAGAAAAAGCTGTATGGTATGATTCTATGTCGCAAGCCAACAAAATATGCGTCAATTTAGTGTCATGGTCAGAGGTCACTGTCAGATCAAGGTCACAAGTCACCTTGAGAACCCATTTGACATGATGAGGTACAGACATTGCGTTGTTTTCAGTGTATTCAAGTGGGTTTTCAAGATGATCTATGACCTTGATCTGACCGTGATCTCTGACCTTGACACTTCATTGACGCATGTTTGGTCGGCTTGCGACATAGAATCATACCATACAGCTTTTTCTTTGTTATCACTTCGATTTACGTTTTTTCAGGCTCTTCCAGAATTTAACATTAGAATCTCATAAGGAAAAAAAAATCGAAATTTGACCATTGACCCTATATACAAGTGACATGCTTCTACGGCGAAACAAAACTTATGTGCTTTGTCTAAAGTTACACCAAATTCCACGGCTTTACCTCATACCGCTTTTGCACAGTGAACAAATGAAATTGACACACGAATTAATCAACACTCTGTATATATATATATATATATATATATATATATATATATATATATATATATATATATATATATATATATATATCTTGGTTCTACACACCTTGGACTAAGTTAGTTATAAACCTGGGGTCCCGCAAAATATTCCCAATCAAGAATTCCACGCTTTGAACCGTTTACAAATATTTTATCAAACCCTTCCTGCATCTACAAATTCTATTGATAATGAAAAAGGCCTAGTGCATGCGCTCATGAAGGCGTTCTGTGTCACCTATGTACAACCTGTGGAGTGGACCAGTTATTTCACGCAGCCCCAGAAGGCCCCAGAATTTGCTTAGGAACCCGTTTTATTTAAGGTAAACTTTGGGTCATACTTAGAGAGCTCTTTTTCCAAGAATTCTGCAAACTCTGTCCACCCCTCTAAACCTTCCGCTAACTAGTCTCCGTGACACGTGGTAGAGATTTATAATCCCTTCTGGTTAAAAACCAATGTTGCCTCGATTCCTTTTCCTTCTTTCCTTTTTCCTAGTTAACATATTTTTTTAAAAAATTTTTGTTGTTAACTGAAAATAGGAATGAAAGCTTTCTCCTTATTTTGCCGGAATTTAACTACACAAATGGATCGGAGGTACGGCAACACTGAGAGCAATGACAGCTTACACGCTCGCGAGGACTAACCGAGGGTTGTGGGGGTGAAAAGAAGCAGTGGTTGGGGAAAGAGCCCTGTAAGAGTCTTCATACCGGCGACATTAAAATACCGCTAATTTTACAGTAATATGTGATATCTTCAAATAGGTAAAAGATAATTGAAATATGGAACAAGAGCGCCCTAGACAATATTATTTTGCGTGAGGTACCGTTATCACAAGTCACCTAGTGGCTTTCCATTTTCAGCTGTTTAGAAACGCGAAAATAAATGCCGATTTTCAAAATGGCTCAAAATCGAAAGCAGATAAGTGAGTCGTGATAACGGTTTCTCACGCAGAATAATATTGTCTAGGGCGCTCTTGTTCCACATTTCGATTGTCTTTTATCTATTTGAAGATATCACATAATTACTGTAAAATTAGCGGTATTTTAATTTCGCCGGGATGAAGACTCTTTCCGTGGTAAGAGTATCTTCGATGAAAAATGGTCCCATTACTCTCTGATTACACACTACACCTTCATATTAATACTTACCCTGTGCTTTTGTAGGATTTGTCCCACTCCAATACCTTCAGTTTTGTTTGTTAACATCCACATTAACATGAAACAACGCTTCTTCGCTGAAGGAAAAGTTGATGCAAAGTTAGGGTGCTCATTCAGACGAGTGTGTGTCTACTCCTAGAAATGCACGCGAGGATCAGGATCATCTTACTGAGGTATTGCAACAACATTCGGATCTTATGGATGTTATGTTCCTTGTGCAGAATGAGACACGCACTTGATTGGCTAACACCGTGTTTCGAACTCGTCGTTCGGTTCTTGCACACAGTAATCCTACTGGGTGATGCCTCTTCATCTGCGATAGTCTTTAGTTTTCCATTTCGCGGTTTGTCGTGCATACTATTCGTCACTGTGCCAATGTTTCCACTCAGTCGTGCGTGATCGGCGCACTGTCTTCGTGTCTGCGGTTGCATTTCTTCGCTACATTTCTGTAACTCTAACTACCACCCAGGAGAATTACCTTCACTCTTCTGTCTTGCATCAACATCTATCTGCAATTACTTGTGGTCTTATCCTTTGCGGTACCAATGACATCCATGTGGATGTCACGAAAAAGGGTTGTATTAATACTGGAGAAGCTGAAATTTGTTAGTGGATGCAGGCAAGACTTAGTTCTACTATTTCTCCTTAGGTGACAGCACCTTACTGACAGAAAAGACAAAAAATATGTTGTCTCAGCAGATGGCAGGCCTACAGGGACATTCAATTACAACACATATGTGTTTGTTTTGACGATAAACAATTAGTATCTTTGAAATCTATTTCGAGATCACAAAAGGAAAACCTTCGTCTTTGATTTTCGGTCAGTGTTGCCAGCCTGAAGCAGCATAAAATTCCTTCAGAACATCAGAATCCCCCTTTTTCAGTCCATATGTTCCACAATACAAATAATTCTTTTATCAGTAATGTAAATGCTCTCCTCACGCGCGCACAATAACTATGCCGTATATAACGGTCTAGGCAGTCTTTTTACAGTAAATGAGATCGGTATTACACCACGCACATAGGAAAATAACACCTGCAAGGCAAGGGTTAAATATGAAAACGAAAAATATTTAAGCAACCTGAACTTTGATTTACCCTGTATTTCAATTTCATATGGACTTTTCAATAGAAATAATAACAATAACAATAATAATAAATTCCATCTATAAAGCTGATATAATAGGTATTGAAGCGAATGTTTTGACAGCTAATCATAAAATTAAAATTCAAGCTTTGATACCAAACTATTTTATTTTTATTACAAGGTTAAACGTCATATGTATTCTCAATCGATGTACATAAATTGTTGTTTCAGTACTAAAGTATTTGCGTTTTATCGCTACCAGTTGCTTCGCTTCTCGAGTACTTAAGCTTAGTAGTTATAAAATATAAAAAAAAAAGGGAAATCAGGATAAAGTGAGGCTGAAGATTTTTCGGAATTAAGAGCCTTCTTGCATAGTGTACTCAGTGAGAAGAGTTCCCGCTTCAGTTGGTGACGAATTGAGTCTTAAAAGAAGTCCCTTACCAGATTTTCCTCTTAAGAGCCATCCACTCGTAACTGAATAACGATCCACGCGTTCGACTGCTGGGTTAGCTCTCTCGTTTCATGCGAGCTCTTTTATTCTCTTTGTTTTCTTTTTGTTCGTGGCAACCGAAAACGGACGTAGATCACAAAGAAGGAATAAATAACGTGGACACATTGAGCAACGATTGCCTTTTCTATGCAATACATAATACATTGAGACATGGCTTATAGGACATGTTCCGTATGTAATACACCTGGAAAAAAAATTGCAGATGAATTTCTCATATTATTGTCCAATTTTCAAACAGATCCTTTGATACAGTTACCTCGCACACAAAGTTTCCACTTGCTACCGTATTCAATGGACTGGATTGGGGGGGGGCGATGGCTCAGTGGTAAAGCGTTCACTTCTAGTGCACGGGGTCCTTGTTTCGATCCCAGCTCGCGACAAGAGATCTTTGTGGTGGACAAACACCGTGTGCGTGGGTTTTACTCAGATTGCTCTCATTTCCTCTCATTTTCTTCATTCCACTATTTCCTTTATTTCTCATCATCACCGTCTCCTTTAGCCTAGCCGGTATAAGTGTGGAACGTAAAACTTAAAAGATTTCATTTCATTTCATTTCAATGGGTTGTTTTAAATTTCACCAGTTCTGTCCTTTCTCACGTCCCAAATCGCACTATCTCTGGTGCGTGAGGTCCCTGCTTCGGTCCCCAGCTAACTAAGTTTGTGGTGGACAACATCATATCCGTGGGTATTCTCGGGGTTCTCCTATTTTCTCCCCCATTCTCATTCTACCGATTCTTCCACCATCGTTCACTTCCCTTAAGAGCCTGCCTTACTAAAAATAATACGAAATTTATCATTTTCTTTTGCTTGATTATTCATCAGTGAAAGGAGATAATGAAATGCAACTTACCACAATCATAGATAATGCTATTCTACAACAGAAAATATGAACCAGAAGAATGTTCAGTGTTGCCATCCATAGAAATTACAGTGTTGCCAGAAAAACAATTTCCCTAAAATCTAAGTTAAGGCATCGAGTAGAGGAACAAAGTTAACTGCATTTGATTACGTATCATATTGTTCTGGTTTCTTGTGAACTACTTTTTAATTAACATTATTATTTAGTTTTAATAACTGTATGTTAAAACTATTTTGTTTATTACAAACTAAATACAACTATTATTTTAAAAGTAGTTCACAGGAAACCAAAACAATATGATGCGTAACCAAATGCAGTTGAGTTTGTTCCTCTACTCGATGCCTTAACTTAGATTTTAGGGAAATTGTTTTTCTGGCAACACTGTAATTTCTATGGATGGCAACACTGAACATTCTTCTGGTTCATATTTTCTGTTGTAGAATAGCATTATCTATGATTGTGGTAAGTTGCATTTCATTATCTCCTTTCACTGATGAATAAACAAGCAAAAGGAAAATCTTAAATTTTGTATTATTTTTAGTAAGGCAGGCTCTTAATCATCCGTCTCCCTTAGCTTAAAGGTCATAATCATGGGACGTTAAATTTTAAGATTTCATTTTTTTTTTTTTTTTTTTTTTTTTTGCAATTATACATTTTTCGAGGAAAAATCTTATAAGAAAAAAGAGTTTATAAAGTTCTACATAAAAAAATATCCTTAGATCATTTTTCGTAAAATCGGGAAGAATAATGCTTATGCGCAATATTCGAAACTAAAAAACTGAGTACAATAAAGAACGACGAGCAACGCCTTTGGCCGGGCCAACGACATGCACTTCCTTTGTTAAACTTTGGTTTAAGTTCATTGGGATCTCTCACAAAGTAACTTACATTCCGTAAACCAGGGCCGCAACTAGGGGGGGCAGAGGGGGCACGTGCCCCGGGCGCGTGGTTGGAGGGGGCGCCGGAAAGAAGATATATCAATTGTTTTAAAAATCGCACCCTTTCCCTTGAGGAACTTATTCTAGAGGTTAAAAGAAATCAAAAGTTTACTTGGCCTTTTCCATGGGACCTCTTTTCGTTGATTATATATATATATATATATATATATATATATATATATATATATATATATATATATATAGAGAGAGAGAGAGAGAGAGAGAGAGAGAGAGAGAGAGAGAGAGAGAGAGAGAGAGTCTCATCCAAATAGGTGTAATGTCATACATTAAAAACCTAATATTGCATGCATTTGTTCCCTTGGGCGACCACAGAGAATCCGCCCCCTTTCCTTTTCCTACCACAAGGAGCTGTTTGTATAATTCCATTGAGAACAGCTCTGAAGTTTAAAACGCTGTTATCAATAGGGGCGGGGGCGAAAAGTTCCCGATTTTTGTTGCTTGCTGGTGGTTGAAGAGTTTAGCTCAGACGCGCCCCCTGTAATGTTACGCAATTGCTGTAATGTTTTTAAACTAGACGGCAGTTTTGTGGCGGAAAAGATAATTTACACGCCTCGGTGTATTTAATTGTTTCTTGTACGCCTACCAAGAGATTTTGCGAGTGAAGGCTGTATGAAGCTTTATCTATTAGTTTTGCTTGAGAGCTTTTCGAGGCATTTTGAATTGTTATCTATCAGTCCAACTTATGCTTTATTATGCTTTATCGTTAACTTCAATCATTTTTTTTTACATTAATCGTGTATAATGTATAATATTTACTATACATTAAATAATCTAAATATCTTGATCTATTTATTAATATTTTATGAAGTAATTTCTTTCATATTTAATGAACTTTTTAGTTAATGCACTGTAAAGAGAGATGCTTTGCTCGAATCAGTTTTTTTCTATCACTTGTGTGCACCTTAGATGTGCATATATACAGAAAAAGAAAGTATACAGAAAGGTGCCCAAAAGGTACAGAAAGTGCTCAAGTTCGAGAGGTACACATAACAATATAGTGTGGAGTTCTTGTGTGCTTCATTGTTGATGGAAAGTTTTCTTCTTTTCTCCACATCAAAGGATTACACCGAAAAATTTACAGAAATAAAAATAAGCTTTTCATTGTTGCATTGTTATGTTCTCAATGATTTTGGATCGTAAATATTGGTTTTAAAAACATTTCTCATCAGAATTGGCATTTTGCAAACTCATTGACCATCTGATCAACACTCAAACTATAATGAAAAAACTTTGACGCTTTGGAACATCCGTGACATCAATAGTCGCGCGGGCTACAGATGTAGCCCATGAAACTTTCAAGCAGAATAACAATGAGATCCTTTCGATTTTACGTTTGACCACACCCTAAACACGCAGAATGATAGTTGATAGAAAGGTACACAGACACCCTTTGAGTTATCATCTCGAATTACTTTGCGGCAAGGAAAATAAAAACGCTGGGCTACAATGGTAGCCCGCGCGCGTATTGGAGGGTTAAAGTACTTAAAAATCGATATAACTGGTTTCATTAAGAATGTTATTTACAGTTGCAATCTATAAGTGATACTGTTCAACTAAACCTTGGAAGGGGGGGGGGCGCCGAATTGTGTGTTTGCCCCGGGTGACAGAAACCCTAGTTGCGGGCCTGCCGTAAACTATAGATTCGGATCCAGTCTTTGTCATATTGGATATTTTATTTTTTTCATCCATCCTCATCTTCATGGGCGGCGATTATGGGGGCTAGAGGGGGCAGTTGCCCACCACTTTTTTCAAGTGACCAACTCTTTTAAATTAAATCTTTTGGTGATAGACTAGAATCTTCATTATTCGAATTTAAAAAGTACCAAAAAAGCTTTTTACTTCTATTTTTTTTTCTCAAGTCTGGAAGCATTGTGGAACACATACGCTTTCCGGCCTTTCTGCCTGGAGACGTAGAGTGTGATGACGTCATAACTAAAAATATATTTTTGTTATGACTTTTTTATTACCATTTGCAGGCCTTACTTTTGCACCTAGAAGATTGAAATTTTGCACACACATTCAGTGCACCCCTTAATATTTTTCAGATTTGTTTCAGATCTCTGCTTTAAAACAGGGGGTACCGAGGGGCAAAAAAGTTTTTAAAAAGGATATCTTTTTAACAAAGATCCCTTTTTCGCGATTTTCCCTCCTCAGCTACATGATGAAGACATGTGAATGGTACCGTTTGAAAGGTTGTTCTGTTCTAAAAGGAATGATGTACGAACCATGATCCTAGTGTAAATAGGGATGTCTCAGGGAATTTTTACCTGAGATCCTTTTTTATACGGGAATCTGGAGTATTGTAAAGGTATTATTTTTGGCGAGCTTACTTTTGCACCTAGAAGATTGAAATTTTGCCCACACATTTAGTACACCCCTTAATATTTTTCAGATTTGTTTCAGATCTCTGCGTTAAAACAAGGGGCAAAAAAGTACAAAGAAGGAATATTTTTTAAACAAATAATCCATTTTTTCATGATTTTCCCACCTCAGGAACATGATGGAGACATGTGAGTGGTACTGTTTGAAAGTATGTTCTATTCGGAAGGGAATGATGTACGAACAATGATCATAGGATAAATAGGGATGTCTCTTTAAAATTTTATATTACATCCGGTTCATCTGGAGCATTGTGGGAATGTTCATAGCTCATTGGTAAACGTTTTCCAGCACTTAGTTTTCAAGATAGAACCTTGAAATGTTATACACACATTTAGTACACCCTTTCGTGTTTTTCAGTTGATTTTGAGATCTGTGCGTTAACAAAGGGGGTCCAGAGGTGATCAAAGTTTGAAAAAAAATCAGATTTCCCTCAAAATTTCCCGCCTTAGGGACATAAGAAAACGTAAATGGAATCGTTTAAAAGTTTGTTCTATTCTGAAGAGAATGAGGTACTAACCATGATCCTAGGATAAATGGGGATGATGCTGTAGCTGATTGACTGAAATTCAATAATTTACCTTTAAAAAGCCATAATTTAAAATGGTTAATGTATATGGTTTAATTTGGAAATGTAAAGTTTTTGCATGTATTACTGGTTTATAGAAAGAAATGGTACCATATAATATTTGTCGTTGCGTAAGTGGGTATTGGTTATTTGTCTTCTCGTGGAGTTAAGACAGCTACAGGAATTGCGTTTTAATTGCAATTCAAAGGAATTAATATTACAATTGCGTTGTAGCATATGTTTGTAGTATTTACTGTCTTTCATTTTCTAAGAGTAATAATATACATTTAATGGCAAGTGTGGAATTAAAAATGTAAGTTGTTCCTTAATCCCTAGTTTCAATATAACTTCTACAAAACAAGCCTCATTATTCATTAGTATGATTAATAATATCCTTTCTATTTATTTGTTTTACAAATATGTTATTATCTAAATAATCTGATCACAATTTTCTAGACAGAATTTTAAGATGTTCATGAGCAAGGAATCAAGGGTTAGTACCTAATGTGCGTTGCTCTTGTCAATTTACTTAATTAAATAAGGAACACGATATACGGTATTTTAACTGAAAAAAGATAGTATCCTATTAGTTATACAACATTTCGTCAAACAAAGTGTCAGAAACGACCAGGAACACTAACATTGATATACACATATTCAGATCATATCTTGTCCCCCCCCCCCCCACTTTTAACGTCCAATCGCTGCCACTGCTCATCTTCCATATAGATCATTGCTGAACCTGGAATTGAAAGTCATCAGAAGTGTACGCTTAGATTCTAAATTGTAAATAGCCTATACGGTCTCTTCGATACAGGTAGTTAGAAGTATGCCAAGCAAACTGCGTTGATTGCATACCGGACAAACAAATAAAACATTCTAACAGCAAGGATACAACATTCGGGAATATGAGTATATTATAGAAAACAGATCTATATTCTTGATGTGACCATTTTTTATTGATTAATTGGAAGTTTTAAGAGTCTCGTTCAGCACCGATCTTATATGAGATGTAGACCTACAACTTAACGTGAAATTTGAACTACAGGTGTTTCCACTGGATAGAACCCGGGTCTCCGTGCCGAAGAAGCATTCACATTTAGAAATGAGCGATCTCGATGTGGACGTTTGGACGGAATTTCAACTGCAGTTCCACCATTAACATATCTACTAGTATTCACATTGTCCCTGACTATTTAGCAAAGAAATTATACATACTGCTAACAAGCAACGTACAGAACAAGGCAGGATCAGATCCTACTCAAACTTCGCCCAGAGGACACATAATAGAAAAGAAGAAAAAATGCCAAATTGGAGCTGCCCCCATCCAGAAACACCAGAAATACGCTCCTCAACATAACGCACCACAGGACAATATAATATAAGGTAAACGTCGCAAGATACCCATTTATGTCGAGAACGAAAAGGATGGGCAGTACTAGAATGATATCAAGATATTTGATAGGTTATAACATTGACTTGGTGGCCATCTTGAAAGCCCGATCTTGGATATAGCGTAAGGTATTGAAATGAAAAACGGTGTGTGTGATATATCAATGTAAGGTAAAATGCAAAAGGAAATACCAATGGTGTAATCGTGAAAAACATATGTGTAATGGTGTGGATGGGACGAAGTGTGGAAGCCTTGAGCAAAACAAACGTGCATTCGAAGGACAGAATAATAGGGCAAGACCCCACGACAATTGTACGCGACAAGTAACTGCAACAGAGTCTGTACATGGAAGTGCATCCGTCTTGACAGATTATGCCTTTCGAAGATACTCGGATTCCGTTTGGAACAGTGAACCACAGTTGCAACCCGCGATACGAGCGCTCGTTTGGAGGCTATATAAACTGCAAAGGACTATTTCTTATGAAACAGCAATTCGGCAGTTCGCTCCTGAGCGTAGGAGATATCATCTTTGATTGGTGATCAAAAGCACGACCTACCTGGGAATGAAGCCCACTCCTAGACAACGTTTTGTACGTTTCTTGTCCAATTTTCTTGCTGTTTCGTGTAAACAAAGGACATTTCGGCCCACGTTTGTTTGAACTACACTATCTGAAACAAAGTGTGTACGAATGAGAAAGCCCAACCATGTTCTAGCTTACTTTCCTTTACGAATGTTTCTTTTCCTTTGCGCGGTTTGCTATACTGTTTCGTGACGGTCCCAAACAGTCACAATATCAGGGAAAGGCAGCGTTCTGCATTCACTCGATGAATTCCATGAGTTGTTGCAGTCTCCCACTAGAAGGCTAGTTTACAACAAAATGAGAGGGCTCGAATTATGTCTACTAGTTTCACTTGCACACATGGAACGAAGTGAACGTGACAGCAGAGGCCGGGCAATGAGAAGTGATAGTGTGTTTCTGGCATACACGAGTCAAAACGCGCAATATTCTGTGTAGTGAATGTAGTCTGCAGTATCGTTCATCTACAAACACCAATGTAGAGCTGCAATGGCGAACCCTCTCAATGTGGTGTTACTAATGCAAAGTGTACTTCCAAAACAAGTGTACGTCCAATCGACAGAACCGACAGTAGACGAACGACAAGCAACTAAACACATGCTGGAGATCTTGAACAATCAGATTTAACAAAAGTGAATGTGGATGAGACTCTCGAAACCAGTAGAATCAATTCGAGTCGTTTCATTGTGTGGTAAACTAGCCTTCTCGTGGGAGACTGCAACAATTCATGGGACACATCGAGTCAATGTAGAACGCTGCCTTTTCCTGTTATTGTGACTGTTTGGGACCGTCGCGAAACAGTGTAGCAAACCGCGCAAAGGAAAAGAAATGTAAGCTAGAACATGGCTATTCTTTCTCGTCCGTACACACTTTGTTTCAGATAGTGTAGTTCAAACAAATGTGGGCCGAAATGTCCATTGTTTACACGAAACAGCAAGAAAATTGAACAAGAAACGTACAAAATGTTGTCCAGGAGTGGGCTTCAATCTCAGGTAGGTCGTGCTTTTGATCACCAATCCAGGATGATAGGTCTTGCCATATTATTCTGGCCTTCAAATACACGTTTGTTTTGCTCGAATCTTCCACACTTTGTCCCACACACACCATTACACATATGTTTTTCGCGGTTACATCATTGGTTTCCCTTTTGCATTTTACCTTACATTGATATATCACACACCCCGCTTCTCATTTCAATACCTTCTTATATCCAAGATCGTGGCTTTCAAGATGGCCTCCAAGTCAGTGTTATAGCATATCAAATATCTTGATATCATCCTAGTGCTGCCCATCCTTTTCGTTTTCGACATAAATGGATATCTTGCGACGTTTACCTTATATTATATTGTCCCGTGGTGCGTTATGTTGCGGAGCATATCTCTTGTGTTTCATGATGGGGGCAGCACCAATTTGGCATTTTTTCTTCTTTTCTATTATGTGTCCTCTGGGCGAAGTTTGAGTCGGATCTGATTGCGCCTTGTTCTGTACGTTGCTTGTAAGCGTTATAAAAAGTTAGGTTAGTTATTTGAAACATTTTGATCAAAACGTCTTCTTGATGGTACTTATAAAATAAGCAATGTAACGCTGAACCGTGGAGAATTTCTCGGAGTTGAAAGATTGAATGGACCTATATACAATATATGACCTATATATAATTTTCACATTATTCTTTCAAGGTTAAGAGTTATCTACACTGTTGTGTGCTTTAAGACTACTATCAGAAGAATATTTTGTTAAAATTCTTGTACATACAGTCTTGAATAAAACCTTAAACATAACAAGGTGTAATATATGTAATTGCTGAAAATCTACATATGAGTCGAATATGACCACTGGCAATTGGGAGACATGAAGTTTACAGATTAAATCATTCTCAATCACTGTCAAAGGCTTTCTGAAGGTCGAAGAAGATACTATGTTGAAAGTTTAAAAAAAAAAACAGTTTGACATAGGAGACCATAAGCGTTACCGTTATGTATATCGTTAAAAGCCAAATTACATGTAGGCTATTCCGTCTTTCTAAACCTGAATTACATTTAAGAAGATTCGTAATACTCGTAGAACACATAATATGTATTTACTGTAATAAGCGAGATTTTAGCCATGAATACCTTAGGTTTAACATATACCTCTGGCCAGTGTTGCTTTAAAACAATTTATACTCTTGCAGCAACTTCTTACACCACCAATATATACCACATATTAAATCCAGATCTCGAGCTAATGTAAAACCGCAGCGAAACATTTATTATATCTAGGTAGAATAGTGAACTTCCATTTCATTTTATTTATAACCAAAACATCCGACTATCTGATTACTGGTTGGACCAACTCTATCCTTGATATCTATCAGATACTGTAATATATTTATCCAAACTAGAACATCAATATCATCTATAGTAAATATGAGTACATCAGGATTTCAGAAGGTTTCTCTCTGGAAGAGGGACTGAATAAACAGGAGTTGAAACTAGTACTGCAAAAATGCTTATAACCTAGTTTGTATCTAATCGGAGAAATGTTCCGATAGAACTTTCCCCTCAGGCTACCTCCTAAAATTATCACTGCATCTAATAATAATTCTTTTAAGGACTTTCACTAGTGTGTAGATATTAGTTGAATTATGTGATAAGATTGTAATTACATATCTGATCCTTATTCGGTTTCGGTAACATGAAAACTTTTGATACCTGCATGATTTATTTTCTTTTTATATATAAAGTTGTATGAATATAAATGTTTTTTTTTTATTCATTTGATCTCTAAGTGTTTTTCTATCGCATCGTTTTGATTAAAATATTTGTCTTCTGAGAGAAGGAATACAAAACTTATTCCAAAAATGAGATTACCATATTCTGCGGATACATTTCCAACTGGCTAACTCTATTCAGAATATACTGTCCTCTTAATCTGGCTGGTGTGCTGAAAGTGTATAATAAGCAAATAAATACGAAGTAGAATCATGATGAGCCAAAATTTAACTATTTAAATATTTAAATGCTAGTAGAAGTACCCGATCTTCGCAAGGAATGAATACTATGCAACCTACAACACAGTAGAGTAGTTTGGATTGTCAAATTTGAAGGACTGATGAGATTAAAACTATTTAAATCTCTCTTGAGTCAAAAATTAAAAAGCGGCTTCGTACGAGACTGAGTCTGGTAAAGATTTATCTGTGCATAAATTTGGTGGCTTTAGGTGACTCCGTTCTATGCGGGACACACGCACACACTTTATTAAGAATAAGGATAATGATTACAATATGTTCACTAACTATGTCACAACATGTTCGGAAACTGTATATGCGAATTGTTTACTTTCAAAATGCAGACATGTCCGCACAGTAAATACTGATGTATAGTAACACAAGCCAAAAAGATAGGAAATCTCACGACACCTTCAAACGTTAAAAATCAATTTTGGAAGTAGTTATCACTTAGGTAGAACCTGCTTTTTTATCATTACACGTTAATTGAAATATTATTATTATTATTATTATTTTACAAAAAATAATCCCTGCAGAGCTCGAAATGAAATTTGAATACTGGTAAGTTAGCACTTGGATGAAGCTGAATTTTTATTACTTTAATTCGATTTAAATTTTCATCTTAATGGGAGAAAGGGGTTCAAATTATTTTCCATAAACCTATTCTTCCCGTGCGAAGAACGGGCATTTCACCTAGTAATATTGTAATGTATAAATTCAATAAAAACAATCTTGGAAAAGTTGTTGTAAATAAATATATTTCTAATAAACGGTAATTTATTCCATCAATCTTTCTCTGTAAAAGCAATGGTTATTAGGGTAAATTTTGTGCTGTAGAACTTCCAGACTGATCTTGTGTTGCTACGTCGGGTGATTTGTGTTTTGCCTTCTCAAAAGCAGTGTCAACAGCAAACATGGCTTCCATCTCTTCGTCGTTGTAATATTCTCCCTGAAAGACAGAGAATGTTATTATAAGGTAGTCGACTACGCCATTAATCGGTAATGAAAAATAGTTGTAAAAGTATTCACTAACCCTGAGGTTTCTGGATTAATAAATGAGATTCAGGATGATCTTGTTGTGTTTTGAGGTTGGTGCTCCTCATGAAGTCATACGATTTCGCTTGTTTTATCTTTTACTTCCGCATTGTTTACATTAAGTAATTAGTGTTGCATGTTGAGGGATAAAATCTCATTGAGTAGAAATTTTCTTGTAGAGTGAGATCGAGGAATTATTATTTTTAAAGACTATGGACGTTCCCTTAAGAACCTAACTTACTAGAAATAATACAAAATTTGCCATTTTTTGTTTGTTTTACGTAAGTGAAAGGAGATAATGAAATGCAACTTACCACAGTCATAGATAATGTTAGT